>NC_088923.1:16542500-16645000 GCF_038396675.1 Hydra vulgaris
TGTTCTATTAAGCTCCATAACTGGAACGATTCTTTTAATATTGTTACAACATCCGCGTGCAGTTCTTTCATAGGTTGTGTAAATTTAATTTTTTTTTCTTCTGTTATGCATTGAAAGAAGTCTAAGTCAAGAGTGTTTCATAGAGCAACCACTGTATTTGTAAAAAAACTTTGTTATGTGTTGCCAGTAATTCCTTTAATACCGTTGAATAGTAAGTTTTATTTTTTAACAGTTGGATGAATAGATTTACGTTCTTTTGAAGGAGAATTGTTAAAATATCCACTGTTTTAAAAAACGAATGCAGTTAAAAAGTAGTTGCAGGTAGTTTCTACTATATTTCGAGAATCATAAACAGCGTATATGTTGCTAAGGTATTAAGCTATGCAAGTATAAACTGATGCTATACTTGCATAGCTCAAGAGCGTATAAGCTTTGAAACTGTTATTGAGTTATAAAAATTAAAATTAGTTGATGACTATCAATTAGAGCTGTTGCAACTAATTAAAACTGAGTTATGCGCTCATTTAAGTTTGTTTTATGAAGTATTGTAATCTTTTCTTTGTTAGTATTATTATCCAATTGGAAACCTTGATGTTTTTAAAAATTAAAAACTTTATTTTTGCATTGTTTAGTATATCTGTCAATCAGTTCTTTCAGAACAGATACTTATAGAAAAACTAGAACTCTATGGAGTATTAAACAATAACCTACTCTGGTTTAAACTTGTGGTGTTCCCCAGGGATCCATTCTAGGACCACTATTATTCTTGTTGTACATTAACGATTTATATTTAGCTTCAAAGACTTTAAATCTTATTTTGTTTGTTGACGACTCTAATCTTTTTTACTCAAATAAAAATATAAAAGATCTTTTTAAAATATTTAATGAAGAACTAATAAAAGTTAATGATTGGATTATTTGTAATAAACTTTCATTAAATGTACTGAAAACTAAATTTTTGTTGTTTCATAAACCTAGTAAGAGTGATCACCTCCTTCAAAAATTACCCAATCTCTTTATGAATAATTCAGTTATTAAAAGAGAATCAAATGTAAACTTCCTGGGAATAATATTAGATGAAAATATATCATGGAAACCTCATATTAAATCTATTGAAAATAAAATTTCCAAAAATATTTCTGTTCTTTATAGAGTTAAACCATTTCTTAATATCAAGTCTTTAAAAATTATATATTTTTCATTTATCCATAGTTATTTATCCTATTGCAATATTGCATGGGGAAGTAGCAACTATGGAAAGCTTAAAAAAATTTATAGTAAACAAAAAATTGCTTGCAAAAATATTTTTGGTGTTAAGAGAACTGCTCATGGAGAGCCTTTCTTAATGGAACTTAATGCACTCAATGTTTATAAACTTAATATATATCAAGCTATGCTGTTCATGTTTAAATCTAAACATGGTTTGTCGCCTAATATATTTCACTCTTACTTTACTAAAATTTCTCATAAGTACCCCACAAATTTTTCAAATGATAAATTTGTAGTTCCAAGATTCTATTTCAAACTCAGTTCATTCCAAATTCAATATCGTGGAGCATTTCTATGGAATGAATTTTTTCAAAAAATTAATACAAATAACATTCTTCAAAACATATCTTTTAAACAATTAAAAATAGTATGTAAGCGTTTCTTATTAGGAAAAAATTTCGATCTAAAATATTTATTTTAAAATTTGATTATAAAATAATAAAAAAATATATAAACTGAATAGGTTTTCATCTACTTTTTTTGTTTGTTTTTTTTGTGAAAAAGTCATAACTTATTTTTTTTTGATCTTATGACTTTTATATTTCATTTAAATATGTTGTTATTGAAAACTTTTGCTATTTTAATATCTTATTATAAGTTTTATAATATCTTTGTAGAAATATATATATATATATATATATATATATATATATATATATATATATACTTTTATGTTTTAAGTTTTTAAATTGTAATATTAACTGACGGCTTCAATGTTAACGGGGCTCGGTGATAAGACAGTATGTCTTCTTCTTGCTCCAGCCATTTATTATATATGTAAACGATTTTTCTCATTGTAAATAGCATTATACGGCAAAATAAAACTAAAAAAAAAAAAAAAAAAAAAAAACAGAGGTTGAAAGAGTTAGCAAAATTACATCATCTGCGTATGCGATCACACCAGTATAGATGCCATTTATTATCAACCCTACTTTGTATTATGAGATTATTCCATTTAGGATGCTTTCAGTATAAATGTTATATAGATGAGACGATAGAATAGAATCGTGTCACACTCCTTGTGAGAGACTATATTTTCGTGAGAGACTATTTCATTTATTTGAGGTAAATCCTTGATATGGTGTGTTTACAGTATCAGAAAGATATAGTTGAAAGTATCAAAATCTTTACTGCACATATACAGAGGCGTGTTCTTGTTCTTATAGTTCTGTATAGTTTCACTCAATAGAAACTCTGCGTTGAGAGTAGAGCTGTTTTTTTAAACCAAACTGGTGGGAACGGCAATCTGTTATACTAGGACATATAAGTAAGATTGGATACTCTAGAAGTTTAGTAAATATTGATAAAATAATAATTCCAAGGTAATTATCTGAATTATTAAGAGATATTTTATATGTTTTTATGTTTTTCTACATCATCTGTTGAGAATAAATGTATAACTAAACCAGAAAAAATTGGTGGTATATCCGTGTTTTTAATTTTATTTTAGAGGGGTAACAAAACTATTATCGTTGTTAAGGGGAAAGGGGCATTGGCCTAAAATAAATAGGTTTCTGAATGCAGATCGTACTGATCGTGCCATCAGAATCATTTACAAGAGTGTGTATATAAACTACATCAATACATATCAACAAAACAAAACGTATTTTACTATAAAAGTTCTAAACAAAATGCATAGTTACAATTAAAAGTATCTGACTACACCAACAATTGACTCAATGGATATTGAAGAATGAACCTGACTACATTATTCATGACTCCATGGATAATGTAATCAAGTACTGAATAATTTAGCTTTCTCAATGTAGTCTGGAACTGAAAAATTTAGTTCTCTAAATGATTGAGATAATTGAATTTCTCAATTAATATTTGAAAACATGAAAATATAAGGCATATCAGTTAGATAAAACAATTTTAGTCTAAAGATATTGTGCACGAAATGTAATACAAAACTGATAAAACTTGGTTTGACAAAAAGTTTCATATGCAAAATTATTATTTCTTAGTGTATTTTTTATTATGAGTATTGAACAGAGGAGATCTTAAATAATGAATAAAGATAACTCCTTTGGGATAATTAAGGTCATACACAAATTACAGCTACTATTAAAACATAGCAACAATTAAAAGAATTTATTCAATTTCCAGAGCTCTTATAAATGCGGAATTTGTTTTTGTCAACCATTGTTAAAATAATTGTACCAAATCATATGACTAAGAAATTTGTAATAACGGCAATACATTTCTATATAATGAACGCTGTTGGAAGATCTATATTAAACTTTCTCCTTTGCATACCAAACTATAACAAAAACAGAATTCTTTCTTTAAAATTGATGATATATCATTTCGAATGAGGATGGTAGATACCACTCTCATTCATAATTAATTAAACCTGTTTATCAGACTACTGAACAATTTGATTTGTTTTTCCCTGATTTGGGCTCGAATACCTGATACTACTAAAACGATAAACGCTATATTCCTATAGTTAAAATTTAAACCGAATAGAGGTAAGCTTTTTGCAGTGTTTGATGTTGGGGGAAAAAATCGTTATTAAATGTTGTAACGGTGGCGTTGAAGACGATAGAAATAGGTAAGGCGGAATTCAAGGGACTCGTTTAAAATTATAGCGATAATTTTAAAAGAGCCCCTTGAATTCCAGATTACCACAGAGAACAAAGAATAATATTCAAAAATTTGATAGAGGAAAATATTCCAAAAAGAATCTAAATTAGACTTTATACTATAGTACAAACTATTAGTTTTACTTTGTTTTGTTTTTTATCTAATTTGGGTGATAAAAAGAATAAATAAATTTAATAAATTAAACTACACCTTTTTATTCTTTTCAGAATAATCCTTAAAGCATATAACTGAATATAGTTAGAGAGAATTACGTCCGAGGGAATTACGTCAGAGAGAATTACGAGTCTATTGCTAAAATTAGAATATTAAGAGTATAAAGCTAAAATTAGGCTATTGATTACGTTTATTGATTACGTTTATTGATTACGTTTATTGATTACGTTTATTGATTACGTTTTTGAAACTTTTCTTTTGAGATTAAAAGTTGAGTCAATTTTAAGCCTCTAAAATCTCATAAACTATATATAGAAGAATATTTACCATTTTTTCTATGCATCTTCATTTCTTCTACGAGTTTTTTCCTTATGACCATTGTTTCAAAAGAGAAGTCTTCGTTGATGTATATTCCTGATCCTTTAAGTCGATTAGATGAATGTAGTACTTTTATTTTGTCTTTGTAATGTAGAATTTTAACAACAATTGTTCTAGTTTTATTTTCTTCTTTTTTTCCAATTCTGTGAGCCCTCTCGATATCAACGTTCTTAATATTTAATTCGTTTTCAAACAAAATTAATAATTTTTTTTCTGTTTCATCCCAGGTTTCTTGATCGTTTTCGGGAAGCCCGTCGATGCGAAGATTATTCCTTCTGAGTCTATCTTCTAGCTGTCGAAATTTATTCTTTTCCTCTTCACCTATACTGTTTTTGTTTTTAATTTGCTTTTCCAATTCGCATACCTTTTTTTCTTGGATGTCTTGAGTAACTGTTAGGATATGTAATATATGGTATTATATATGGTAAGAAAATCTGCTGATTAACATTTTAATGATTGCTATAATTTATAACGAACTGTTACAACGATTTGTGACAATGAATTGTGACAACGAATTGTGACAACGAACTGTGACAACGAATTGTGACAACGAATTGTGACAACGAATTGTGACAACGAACTGTGACAAGGGTATTGAGATTTTATTAACTAATAATGCAAAGCTATTGACATTTAAAAATTTTTAAGGGGCCAAACTATATAAGTACAGAAACCATTCAAATTAAATAACCTGGATAAAAATAGCTTAAATAAAACAATAGGTTAAGGGGAATAAATAGATAAAGTGAGCATTCCCTTAGCAAATAAACTGGCCAAATAAAATTAGCCAATAAATAATAATGCTTTATACAAATGACTTATGTTTGGTTATTGAATTAATTTTGATTATCAGGATTATTTGAGAGATTGCATTATGAAAAACCATCAAGTCAAGATCATCTTCTTTTAAAATCTCTTTTAAAAGGCTTTTTTATTTAAAAAGAGTTTAAAAAAAGATAAAGAAATTGATAGTAATTAAGCAAAGCTCTTTGAAAAAATTTAACAAGCTCAAAAGTTAGCATAAAATTTCCATTATTTGTCATTATCTACACTTCTATCATTACCTAAAGCGTGTATACGAAATAAATGTGAAAGTAAAAAAAAACTAAAAAAAATACTTCTCAATTTTTATTTCAAACCAAGCAATAATTTTAATACAATAATATAAGAATATCAAACGTTAAAATAAAAAAAATTATTCCTGTGGAAATCTAATAAAATTTCGAGATTTTGCTTTAGTAGTACCCACAAGCTTCCGCACAGAATAAGAATCAAAACTTTTTGATACTTTTTTATATTTTAATATCTTTAATGTTTCTGCAAAGCTTTTTTGTTTTTTTCATTTTTCTTTTAATAATAGCCTAGTACTTTTCAATAACTATCAATTCTGGGCAGTTTGGAGGATTTTCTGTTTTAGGCACAAATTTTACATTATTCTTTTTATACCATTCCATAGCTAGTTTATAATAATGAATTGAAGCTAAATCAGGCCAGAACACAGGTCTTCCACCACCAGATTTGCGTTTGATCGATTTTGTTTGAGAAAAACGTTGAATAACACGACTAACGGTGTATGGATGTATTTGCAATGATTTTGATATCGAATTGTAGCTACTATTAGGATTTTGTAAATATTTGTGCATAATTTTTTCTCTTACGTCTTCTTCTTTTCTCATTTTTAAAACTAATTTCAAGTTAGATCCAAAAACTAACATATTTTTTTGAAACAAAATACAAAACAATTAAAAACAACGTTGTAAACAAAATACAAAACAATTAAAAATGATTTTAATACAGCCACTGAAAAAAAATGACTTGCTTATTCTTTCACATTTATTTCGTGTACACTCTACATTTCTATCATTATATACGTTTCTATCATTATCTGCATTTCTATAATTTTCTACGTTTCTATCATTACAAGTTAAATTTCATTACAAGTTAAAAATATTTAGTTATCAGCATGTAAAAAATTTTTTTGGACAAAAATAAAAAACAATGAAAAAAACTTAGGAAGATTTGCTACAAAGGGGAAACAATCCAATCAGTAAAATGACAAAAACAGATATGTTAAAACAATGATCACTTGAAAAATGTTTCCTAAACAAGAGACTCCTTTAAAAAAACAATAAAATAATTGTCTGTGAGTTTAATTGATGCATAGTTGCAGTTAAAAAGTTACTTGTAGTTAAGATCAAAGATGAAAAAAACTAAATATGTACACCTTTTTATTCAAACTATTTTTAAGATATTTTTGTTTTACTTTAAAAACAGGGTTTAACTTCATTAGATCTAACGAAGTCTATTTCTCGAGAGAACGTCTTTTTTTTTACTTTTTTTTTTATACATATTAAAAACCTTAATATTAAGAAAAGATACATCTGCTTCTTTTATGCGTAATTTATAATTACAAATTTCATTTTTTTTTTTTTTTTTTTTAATTTTAGGTGCCCCAAGAAGTCCTAACGGTCTTGTCACAGAGCACCGCGGAAGTGCATTTAACCAGAAAGTTCACGCCTCCTTCTTTACCGTGACGCGAAAATATACCCAAAGCTCGTTTCGAACCTGGATCTCCTGCATATAAAGCAAGCGTTCTAACCACTGCGCCACATATTTTTCTATAGAGCGCAATATTCTCCCACACACATGATTGTTGATTTCAAAAATTCAAAAGTTCAGAAGATTTCTTCTTGTACAGGCAATGAAAAATAAACTTTCTATCGGCTAAACTTTTTTTTTCTTGCGATAAAGTCTAAAGCAGAGTTTTATTAAAAGTGTTCATGACGTCAATAAATGGAGGTTAGCATTTTGTATTTCCGTATTTTCCGTAAAGCGTCGAAATCGAAAGATAATATTAGATTACTTATAAGGAAATTTTTATATCTTTTATTGGATATAAAAAAAAAGGAGATAATCTTACAGCATTATTAAGAAAGTTTTAAATAAAATTGTAATAAACATAAAACGTAAATGATGTGTTACAAACTGCAACGGAAACTATGATAAAACTTCCTTTAATTCCAGAAGACAGAGCATTATGGTTGGAAATCATATTAAGAGACAACATACCAGATAAAATCAATACCATTGGTCTGTTGGATGCGTTTCACTAAAAATGTCAAAGAAAGACCTCGTAATCCTCCATCTGTGTCCACTTGTGTCAAACTAAGTTTAATACCTAAACCATATGATTGTCCAGAACAACTTGAAGATGACAAGCAGAAACTAAAAACTGGTTGTTTCGAGTAAAAACGAGATGTCTGCTTTCAATTTAAAAGGTATAATACAGGCGTTTAATGACCTGAAAACAATCATTAGAAAACATAACTTTAATGGAGTTGATATATTACTCAACACTACAACAGTGAAATATTGATTCCATTGTTGGATGGGTGTGGCGGAATAGTGTCGCAAAATTTTGATTGTCGAAAGTTTTGACTGTCGCAAAATTGATTGTCAAAAATGTGGAAAAGGAATAGTATCGCAAATTGTCGCATTATTAATTGTCAAATAACAGAATAAGGAATAATGTCGCAAAGGAGTTTAGTGAATAGTGTCGAAAACAAAAAAAGGAAATAGTGTCACAAACAGTAAAATCGGAATTTCGTCGAAAACAATAAAAAGGTGTAGTGTCGCAAACGGATTTAATGAATGGTGTCGAAAATAGAAAAATGGAATAATGTACTGAAGGAGTTTAATGAACAGTAACAAAAATAAAAAATAATAATAACTATAAATGTGTGTTTAGATAACATGTCTGATGTCATACTGAAATAGCCTGCTACTGGGGGCCTCAGTACATTCACCGACTATCTTGTAGCCTGCTGCCGCAAAGGAGTGCTGTTACATTGACTGAGGGTTTGGGGTTTGATAGCAATCTTTTCTTTTATTATTCTTTGTTTTTTTCTTGTTTTTTTTTTTTCTGTGAAAGCCGTATGCTATAATGATAAGCAAAACGAGTAAGCAATTACTGAAATTAACTATTTTCGACACTATTCTTTTTTTTTTTTGTTTTCGACACTATTCATTAAATTGGTTGGCGGCACTATTCCTTTTTTTTTTTTTTTTTTTTTGCGATATTATGCATTTTTAATATACTCGACTCTATTCGGTAAAAAAAAGTTCATTTTTTGACACTATTCCTGTCACCCGTTGGATATTCTTTTATAACACAGGCGTGCTATTGTTTGTTTTTAAAAATAAATAATAACTTCCCGTATAAATAACTTCACTGTGGAGTCAAATGTATAACAAAAGCACTCTTACAAAACAGAATTGAATATTTAATAGATGTTGCATATTGAAGAAGCAGTTTTATTTTTAAAAACTTAAGATAAAAATTATAAAAATTTGTTTTTGAACAACAACTTTTTCAATTGGTAATGATATTTTTAACAATAAAAGTTGTTCTGCTGAAACAATGATAAGAACATTTTTTTACAATATTTTTTCAATAACAAATGTCCGTAGCACTTACGCAGATGTGTAATTTAAATTCAGCCGTCGTTTTCTCTTTTAGCGATTATTTTCTTTGAAACAATGTTTGAAAAATTGATAAACAAAGGTCAATCAAATTTTTGATTAAACTTTTAATGGTCTCGATCAAACTTATAATGGTTTCAATCAAACTTATAAAGTTCCAATCAAACTTAAAATGGTCTCGATCAAACTTATAATGGTCTCGATCAAACCAATAATGGTCTTCAAATCAAAAATAAAAGGCAAATCAAAAATAAATTTCGTTTAAAACATTTACCACTCCCAATGAACACGCGTTGTCCGGGGGACATCAATCAGATATATCACGGTTGTCCAGACGACCGTGAGATGTCCGACGGACGTCCACAAGATGCCGCATGCCCATGGGGTTGATCCTTCAGAGAAGCAGTTTGGAAAACTAAGACAAGGATCAGGTGGTACATATTTTATAACTTTACAATAAATATTAGAGAAAGCTAGTACTATAAAGACAAAGCTATTTTTACAATAAAACTTTTTAGATAATTCGTGTTTTTACAATGAAAAATTTAAGCATTTTACCAAGAAGATTAATTGTGGAGAAATAACTGTGTCTGATGATTTTGTATTTCAATTTGAAAAATGTTAAAGTATTATGTTTCCTGATGTGATGCTACGTGCATTTCTTCTTTGTGCAACCTAACTATGCTTATATCAGAGTCATATAAACTAACAGTTTGTATGTTTCCGATATAAACATAATTAGATAAATAAATACAAGCCATGAAGATATACATTTTAACATATAAGCTATTGTAGTTTGTATTTTCCAAGATCTAAATGAAAACAAAAATCTATGTGTTTAATTGTTGTATAACATGGCGCAACAATAAAAAGACATTTTTTGTTGCGCTATGTTATATAGCACAACAAAAAATGTCTATGTTACATAGCCTGATAAAAATTTCAATATATATATATATATATATATATATATATATATATATATATATATATATATATATATATATATATATATATTACATTAATAAACATATATGCGTATAATACATGTGGTTGTTATAAAAAAGGAAAAAAAATTTTGCTTCCAACAAGTCTGCAAGCAACCACTATAAAAGTTGAAAGTTAATGGATGAGAAAAAAAAAGGTTTATAAAGCAAGATAACAATTAAAAGGCAACTTAAAAGATTGTAAATTATATGAATCAGAAAAACAAGATGAAGGAAGCGAATTCCAAAGAACGGATGTTTGAGGAAAAAACCTTGAAAAAGAAGTTTTTTTCCTCGAGAACACTTAGGAACAGTCACCTTAAAAAGATGATACTTAATTGAATGATGAGTAACGCGAGAAAGAACTTCAGTTTAAATATAATAAATTAACTTTAAATATTACTGAAACAAAATGTGTTTTTTTCAGTCACAAAAAAACTGTATCTAGCTATAGAGTTACCACGAATCTACCTGCAATCTAACCGCGTATTTACATGCAAACTTACCACGTATCTTCATTGATCAAATTGAAATCAAAAGAGATTCAATTCATCAATTTCAATGATGAATTGAATAAGTAAGTGAATGGACTTGTTTCTGCAGCGTGGTTGTTTGAACTTTTTTAAAAAAATAGTTTTTGGTTGTTTGGAATTATACAAAAATATATATACACAGAGCCGTAGTGAAGGGGTGGCGAACGAGGCCACAGCCATGGGCGGCAAATTAGCAAGGCGGCAAATTTCAAAATTTAATAAACATTTTTTATATATGAAATGTTTTAAAGACGCATCAAAACCAAAATAATTTTAATTTGCGTTTCAAAATCTTTGGACACGCCTCATAACTTTTTTCGCACCTTCATGCAAATTAAAATAATTTCCAATGTGAAATTGAAACAATAATTTAAAAAAAATTAAATAATTAAAACAAAATCTGAAAGGCAGTGGAATATATATTAACGAAGATTTCGTTAAAGAAACTATGGAAGAGAGAAAGAAACTATGGGAAGAAGTGAAAAAACTGCGCAATCAAGGTAAATACGCAACGACTAAATATAACTAAATTAATTGTCGCGAATTTAAAAAATAACTTAATTTTTTTTTAAGCGTAAGAATTAATTACTCTTACAAATAGTAACCAGACTAGTCTATGGATAGACTTACAACACAGACATAGACAATTCTGTATGTTGTAATGGACACAACAAATGTTTAATTTTTTGTCCTTGTTGTGTCTATCAAATTTTTGATGGTGTCCTAAGATTGCTCAGTTAAAAAATAATTTTCACTTCATAAGTCTACAAAGCATAATTTTTTGTCTATTTGGTGTCTATGATTTTGTCTAAATTTACTTGATTTCATAAAACCAGAAATATTGATTTTTGCCAATAAAATCTAAATTACCCAAAAAATCCCTTAGAAACAAAAAAACTCCTTGATCACATATTTTTAAAATAATTTTATTGAAGGTGATAAAGATTTTAGTGACTAAGGAAAATTTTTTAAATGATAAACTTACCTTCAACTTTTTTGAAGTAATCCCAAACTGGAGAGGGCATTTTAAAAATAAATTTTCACGCACATTCACTGAGAATTGAAAAACAACTGAACTGAGTAATTAATGAACTTCAATTGAGCACAAAATAGTCCATTTTGAGGTTTTTAAATAGACATTAACTTTTTAATCAACAGCACACGCTGGACAAAAAATTAAAAAATGAACTTCTGTTAGAAAAATTGTATTTTTAATTTTGTGCTCGTTTTCAGTTTTTGAAACGATGCTGCAGTGAAAATTTAATTACTCGTTATAAGTCCAAATTATATATTAAATAGATCTTCTATACCTCATTAAAAAATCGAGATTGTTCATTTAGTGTCCGTTTTTAAAATGATTGTCTAGAAAGACAAACATTTTTTATAGACAATTCATTTTTGATCGTTGTAATTAAAACTGTTGCAATTAGTGCTTTGTCGAAGTCTATTTTTGTCCTTTTATAATAAGTCCATTAGAGATTGTCTGGTTGCTACTTACAAATGGCTAAACAAACAATAGATTTTGAAACACGACACTTTAATGTTTTCAAAACTACAAATAATGTTTTACTTAATGACTTTTACGACCCAGATCTGCAATTTTTTGATGAAAATAATTTTAACTCGCAGTTTTTTGACTTGAGAACTTTTAAAAAAGAAATCGAGGCAAAATAATTGCATTTGTATTTATTGATTACACCTAGTCGCACACAGAAACTATCATTCTTTCTTTGTCAAGAAAAGTAAAATATTTTGAAATAAAAGTTTTAAAATCTATTATGTCACCATCAAAAAAAAGAATAAAGCTATCTGGTTCAGCTTTCAAAAAGTTAAAAAAGCAACGACTTGAAAGTGACAAAAAATTACAAAAAGGGTTTGCACAATGGATTAAAAAAAGCGAAGATCAAACAGAACAACCAGGTAAAAATATTTTTATTGATGGATTTTCAAGTCAAAATCACAAATAAATTTAATTAAAAAACTTAGCAAACTAAGCCATATCATTTGCAATATTACAATGGAAAAAATGTTGATATAGTTTATTTTTATTTTTACAACGCAAAAAAGTCCATTTTTTTTCGATGTGATGATGAACAGTTACTGCAAAACAATGAAGTCAACCAAAATGCAGTTACAATAAATCTTTTAGAATTCAAGTTTGATGATCCACCAACTTGGCCCAAAATTAATGACAGTCTAAGATGTTCTTTGGTTGAACATGGTGCTAAACAAGACAAGAGAGAAGTCTATGCTACCACATCAACATCATCAGAAAACAGACATTTCAGTTCTAGTTGGTTTGAAAAAAATCTTCCTAATGGGGAAAAAGTTAATCGTCAATGGTTGTTATACAGTGCATCAAAAAATTCTTTGTTTTGCTTTCCATGTATCCTTTTTTCAAACACAAAGACAAGCAAGTTTGCAGATACACCAAAAGGTTTTTCAGAATGGAAACAACTAAACCCTCGAATCCCTGAACACGAGAATAGCTGTGAACATAGAAAGTGTTTCACTTCATGGAAAGAAATGGAAAAAAATCTGAGAGAGGGAAGATCTTTAGACAAGGACATTCAAAATGCCATCCAAACTGAAAAAGAAAAGTGGCGAAATATTCTAAAAGTTGTTATAGATTCAATTATGTTCTGCGCTAAGAACAATTTGGCTTTTCGAGGCAGTTCTAATATTATAGGTGAGCCAAACAGTGGAATCTTTCTCAACACAATTGAACTAATAGCACGCTATCATCATCCTTTAGCAGAACACATAACGAATTTTAAACTTAAGCAGAAATCTGTTAGTTACTTTTCCCCACAAATTCAGAATGAACTAATTGAACTTCTTGGCAGAAAAGTGAAAAGCGAGATAGTCACGAGAATTAAAAAAGCCAAATATTATTCAATTTTATTAGATTGCACTCCTGATCGCTCTCACAAAGAACAAATGTCAGAAATAATCCGATATGTTTGTGTCACTGATGGAGAATGTTTTATTGAAGAGAGTTATCTGGATTTCATTAAGTCTCGTCGAAAAACCGGAGTTGGTCTGGCTTCAGAAATATTATTCAGCTTAAATAAAGATGAATTAAACATCGAAGATTGCCGAGGTCAGGGTTATGATAATGGAGCCAACATGTCTGGAAAATATTCTGGTGTTCTAGCCCAAACAACTGCAAAAAATGATTTAGCACGGTATGTGATTTGCGCAGCTCACACTCTAAATCTTGTAGGAGTCCATTCAGCAGAAGTTTCCCCATTTATGATTACATTTTTTGGAAAGGTTCAAAAAATATTCAATTTCTTCTCAAGTTCTACTACCAGATGGGACAAACTGACGAAAACACTTGAAGTCACCCTAAAAAGTCAAAGTGAAACACGCTGGTCTGCCAAAAAGGAGGCTATCCATTCACTAAATAATCAAATCACAAACGTTTGCAATGTTTTACAAGAAATTAGTAATGATTCTCTGCTAAATGCTAAAAAAAAAAAAAGAGATTTTGATTCAAGTTGATTTTGAGTTTCTTTGCTGGCTTGACCTTTGGAACATGATACTTACATTAATTGACAGAGAGAATCGCAGCTTACAATCAAAAAATATGACAATTGATATTGCATCAAAAAAAATTGCTGGCCTGATTGCTTCTATACAAAACCTTCAAGACAGAGGCATTCATAACAGCATGAAAAAAGCTGAAATAATATCAAAAGATATTGATATTGAAGCTAGCTTCCCAATCAAAAGAAAACGAAAAGCAAAAAGGATGTTTGATGATGAAACAAGGGTAGAAAGTTCACACATACATCCAGAAAAAGATTTTGAAATTAATTGTAATATAGTCTTTGACAGTATATTTACACAATTACACTGGAGATTTGAAACAATGGCTGAGATTTCATCAGATTTTGAGTTTCTAAATGGTAACTCTCTTGCAAGTATGTCAGTTGAAGATCTAAAGAAATGTGGAGATAAACTCTGTCAAAAATATGTTCGTGATCTTAATGCTAATGAATTTCTATCTGAAATTGAAAGCTTTAAGTTTCAAGCCAGTGTCCTAATTCCAGATTTAAAAAACGCAAATCCATTGAAAATCTTGCAATTTATGCACACCTATTCTTTGACTGAGGCATACCCTTTCATTGAAATTGCTCTTAGAATCTTTCTCACACTACCCGTCACTGTGGCATCATGTGAACGTAGCTTTAGCAAACTTAAGCTTTTGAAAAATTATCTAAGAATGGGTCAAGAACGTTTGACTAATCTTGCCATTTTGTCAATTGAAAATCCCCTGGCAAAATCTCTGTGTTTCAATGAAATTATTGATAACTTTGCATCATTGAAAGCTAGAAAAATAAATTTTGTTTAAATGTATCTAATTTTAATATTTATTAAAAAAACTAATGCCTGGTAATTTTTTCAATGACTTTCAACCACAAAGCACGATTTAAAGTTGATTTTAAATGTGCTTTAAGTAGGTTTATCAAAATTTGAATCAAATTAAACATTAAAAAAATTATTGAATTTGAGGCGGCATTTTTTCTTCTTGCCCGAAAGGATTTTTGATCTCACTACGGCCCTGTATATACATAAATATTTATTTTAAAATAAAAACACATTGGTATTTAATTTGTTAATAAAATGGAAAAAAATAAAAATACTGGTAAACAAGAAATTCAATTAATTACAGAAGCTTCAGAAATATCTGTATAATTAGTTCGAGAAATATTCCCTGAGATGTTTAAAAAGCAGCAAAAAGACATTCTCAAACTTATAAGTGGTAACTTAAAAGTGACAAATGATAGAATCGATGAACTGTTGAAACCCAGTAGGCACGCAACGTTTTATTCACGTTTCAATCACGTGTATTTTAGGTGACTTCGTCCAGGTTACTATTTTACGTGAAAGTCACGTGAAAGTTACGTGCCAAAATATCTCGTCTTTCGGAACTTTTTTTATTTTAAAAAAAAACTGGCATAAGAAATGTGAAATAATATTTTTTATTATATTAATTATTTTTTTATAGTATAGTTTTTGTATTCATTATATTAGTTATAATTATTTACTTCTATGATAATATAGTTAATTTTTATTGTAGTATTATCATAATTAAAAAAAAAAAAATTGGTCTATATAATATCTTTTAACGCGATGCATTTAAGTTGTAATATCTAATATCTAAATTATATCAAATTAAGTTAAATAAATTAGTACCCTATTTGCCGTCCCTATTTGCCACACAAATAAGATTAAACTCAAATACAAGGTATGCTTTTTTTCTACTTTATGATATAATATTTTAGACTGGCGAATTTGTCCATTTTCCTTACTTAATTTAGTACGAAATAAGTTATGTTATAACGAATTTAATATCAAATTAAGTAAGCTACATGGACAAATTATAAGTTCTAGCAGAACTTATTCTTGATTCTTGAGCAATAATAATGTCTCCAGAACTTCTGCATTATTACTCAAGAGTCGTTTAGATAAAAACCCAAAATAGATTTTCTTTCTTTATTTGGTTTTTATCAACAAGGTTAAAGAATTTATCCAAGATAATATCAATAAATAAATGTGTTATGTTATTTATTATTGATATATGTATATATTATTATTAAATACTTTATCTTTTTATAATATATGACATCTTGATCTCGTACTTTACTTGTTAAAAAGGGTTAATACTTATTTATTTCTTTTTTTTATATTATTTGAATATTATATGATTAATATATATATTTGAGTTATATGAAATTATTATTATATATATTATATGACTTTTATTGTTATTATGTACTATATAAAACAGGTTATTAACGCGGATTTGTTCGATGTTTTCCCCACAAAAAGATAGTTATGATGCTATTGTATTTGAAACTGCATTTTACTTATCTTTCAATGTTGACGACCTTCCAATATGTAAAGCAAGTTTCTCTCAAGTATAGCATTGCTTTGTTAAAAATTGTTTAATGATTTAGATCAAAGAAATAGCAACACCAGAAAATCTTGTTGCCAAAACAGTTGGTGACTCACCATGTAAGATTTGTCTTAAAAATTTGTGATTTAAGATGATTATTTAATATTAATATTATTATTTAAGTTTTTATTTGTTTCTTTTGAGCTAAATTTGATGTTGTGAGCTATTATTGGAGAAAATATTGACTTATTCATCAGATAAAGTTTGATGCCTGCTCTTACCCCGTTTCCTTCTTCATGTTTCAATCATGTATATTTTAGGTGACCTTGTCCAGGTGACAATTTTACTTTAATTAAAACATCAATGTTACGTTGCCAAAATATTGTGTATTTTGGAACTTTTTTTATTCATAATAAAAACCTGTGATTAGAAACTTGGAAAGATATTCTTTATTTACTATTTTTTTATAATTTAGTTTCAGGGATTATCTTATTTTACTTATATTACAAGTTCCATACATACTTATATTACAACATATAACAAGTATATATTATTCATCTATTTGTTTTTATGTTGTTTTAGTCATCATTCATACAAAAATTAAGAAAATTTTTAAAAAAATTGAGAAACAACTTGGCTGAATGCAAAATTAAGGGAAAAATGAGGGGGGAAATATTCTGAATTTTTTCAGGATATTTTCCGTAAATTTTTTCCGGATATTTTAAATATAATGATTACATGAAATATGTAGTTTATATATTCATTATTGTAATTACTTTTTATTTTACTTTTACAATAATGTAATTATTTTGCATTGTAATTTTATAATAATTAGTTTAAAAAGTAGGGCGTAGGATATCTTATAACTTCGCAATGCATTTTTGACAAAAATAAAATGTCACATATATAATATTTTATCCAAACATATTATCTTATAACTAAGTTTTATCAATTTAGGTTTAATAAATATATTATAAAGCTTAGTTCAAAATTGTGTAACTTTATGGCAGATAATTATCATATTGCAATACGCAAAAGATCAAACCCTACTACGAGGTATACTTTTTTTTCTACCATATTGTATATTATTTTAGACTGTCAAATTTGTCAATGTAATTAATTTGATAATAAATAAGTTATTATAACTTATTTAATATTAAATTTATTAGGCTACATGACAAATGATAAGTTCTGCATAAAATATTATTGACTAGGAAGACCCAATGGTATTGTTATGTTATTGCCTAGGAATATCATTCTGTAGTAAGACCCAATAACCTTTTAACTTTTAAAGTTTGACTTTAAATTTCACTTTACCCTCTCTTTGTCTTCTATTGTGATCGCACTCTGTAGTAAGAGTTTGATTTAATTCATATCTTGTTGGAGAATGCAACTTGATTCTGAGTTGAATTTTCAGCACTATGTATTTATTGGTGACCAAATTTGACAATACTTTATTATACATATTTTTAGTATTATACTTAATATATTATATATAATTAGGGGTAGATGAGGCTCCTTAGCCGTGGTGAATGTTTCCACAGCAAAAGGCGCCTCAAGGTGAAAATCTGACCATGGATAAGGAAAATCATGATATAAAATCCCCACTATAATGCTTTGTGTTTATGTGATAACTATTACATTTATATAAATTGTTTTAACTTTTGTGTGCATTCTAAAATGACATTTAATGCTGTTCAAAACTTTGTAGATTACTCATTTAAAGCAACTTTGTGGGCTGTCACCTTTGCATCTAGTAAGTTAATGTATGAACAAGTTAATGCAGAAACAGATGCAAATATAAGAAGATGGAAAACAAAGAAAACAAATTATCATGTTATCACAGTACATAGATGTTATCACATAAGGTGAGTACAGGTCTTTTTCTAATCACGCCTATCAGTTATTAACTTTATATAGATAAATCTATAGATAGATATTAGATATAGATATATATAGATAAAAAAATTTTTTTTAAACTTGTATTTTTTATTATGTACTTCTTTTTTTTTAATCATCTGTCGACTTTTTTGTTACATCTTTTTTTATTAAATACTTATTTAATTTTTTAGCAATCAGAGTATAAAATTAGAAGGCAAATGACTTTTATTTTTTTACACTGTATGTAGTATTGTTTTCTTAAAATTATTTAATGATTTAGATAAAAGAAAACAAATAACACACTAGAAAATCTTGTTGCCAAAAGTAGTTAGCAACTCTCAAAGTAAGATTTGTTTTAAAAGTTTGTGATTTAAGATAATTATTAAATAATCATATTATTATTTAAGATTTTATTCGTTTCTTTTCAGCTAAATCTGATTCATTAGATGAAGTTTGATGCGTGCTCTTATAGAAGAAAATATCGACTGATTCGTTAGATTATGTTTGAAGCGTGCTTTTATGGGAGAATAGATATATAAGTTTGAAGCGTGCTCTTTGTAAGTTGCAGATCTACGACTTCGTACTTATTACTTATTGGATATAAGGAGGATATTTTAACAAAATTGCAGCTTTTATTACAAATTAAAAATTTTTATGTCAAGAACTAATATACTGACTAATAAAACCATGTATTTTAATACGTATTAAATATTTCCTCGACAATGAGTTTTTTTTCTTTACACGAATCCAAACACTTATAATTGTAATTATAAAGCATAGTTATTGCTTAAATATTACGTGCCAAAATTAACATAAAAAGCACGTCTTTTAGACCGTTTAAGGGGACCAAAAAGTCACCTAAATATCACGTGCCAAAAGTAACGTGAAAAACACGTCCATAAATCACGTGAATTGGTCATTTCATGAGGACCAAAAAGTCACCTAAATATCACGTGCCAAAAGTAACGTGAAAAACACGTCCATAAATCACGTGAATTGGTCATTTCATGGGGACCAAAAAGTCACCTAATTGTCACGTGCCAAAATAACGTGAAATTCACGTTTTTGTCACGTCGCTGTGCCTACTGGGAAGAACTACCAGAAATTAAAGGAACGTGCAAAACTATACCAAACGAAAATAATTTGAAATGGTAAAAACAAATGACAGCCTCAAAAATTAAGCACACTCAAAAAGATATTAAAAATAGTGTTTATTTTTTACAAGATACCCAAGAAGAAAAAATCTAAACAATTGAAGAAAAGTAGGATTTAATGCAGAAGAAAAAAATAAGCTGCGACAACTAGAAGATTGACTGAGAAAAAACAATTTGCGACTTGAAGGAATACCTCAAAGTGAATCTGAAAGTTGGAATCAATCTAAAGAAAATGTTCTAAATGTTTTTGAAAACAAACTAAATATAAGTGGTGTAGTTATTGAAAGGGCACATAGGACCTCGATTGATCGTAATAAAACTACTGAACTTTAAAGATAAAACTAGCATATTGAAGAATTCAAAAAATTTAAAAGGAATGGGAATATTTTTAAATGAGGACAGTCCTTTGGATACCATTTTAAAAAATCTCTTTGAAGAAATGCGAGCTCGCAGGACCAACAGTAAATATTCTGTCGTTATTTATGATAAATTAGTAGTTAAAGATTTTAAAAAATCACATAAGAGTGCTTAAAGTTTATTTCCTTTTTGTACTTTTGTGTTTTGAATAATATTTATAGTTACTATTGTTAAAATGGTGGAAGCCAACAATACAAATGTTTTTGACGTAACAGGAAGAAAAATTACACTAAACAATTAATGACGCTAAAAAAAGCATTAACTTTTTTGATGAAAGAGCATGACGTAGTATCCTCTCCGGCCCCCCTATTACCAAGCGAGATGCTAAAACTTCTAAATAGTTTCTTAATAATTAAGAGACGCTGGTTATTAATAAAAAAAAAGATTTATTGAGATCTCAGCTGTAATATTCCTAAAAGACAGTCTGAAAGTTTTTACTCTTTTTTATCATAATTTATATCAACTCTTTATTATCATAATTTATGCGTTTTCGTCAATATATGCTTACATTAAAGAGTATGAACAACAATACGTGTTCATAATTATGCTGACTATTATTTTTATTGCTATTCTTTATTCAATAAAAATCTAACAAATTATGAAAAATTATATCTTCTTTCATACTTCGGAACCATTTCAATTCAAAGTAATTTTTTACATTTTAGTTACTCAAAAAATAGAAGCTTGCGTTAACCAAGTGGCGAGGTATAGCCAAGTCATGTTGAGTTGGATTAAGATTGTCAATTAAGTACAACATTGAGTTTAGCTGGAAAATTGATTGAAAGTGATTATTTTTACAAAATGTACAACACAAAAAAACAATAGGTTGTTCTGTTCTTTTTAGAAAAAGCTCATCAGGAGGTCATCAACTGTAAAAACTGATTGCGGAGCTGTTTCTACAAATAAAAAAATAAATTTCTCAAAAAAGCAATTTTTATTAGTCATAATGCTGCCACAATCCGAGCATAGTCTTTCCTTTAGTATGTTTAGAACGACAACGCTAACATTTCATTCGAAAAAAAATGTCCTTTATTAGTCTCTTCTGAGTAGTTTTACAGTTTTTGCATTCAGCCGCGGCTTCATAAGATTGTAAATCAGCTAAATACTTAATGAAAAACTCATAATCAGATCAAAACAATCTATTAGAGAGCTTCCATTGATACATATAGTTGGTAAAATCATACAGATTTCGAGCACACAATTGGTTTTGGCTTCATCCCATTCATCTTTATCTATTAGCTGAATTATATCATTTAAAGATTTTTTTTAAAGAACTACTTTGCAAAAGGTTTATCTAGTTTGGTGCGAGTTGAACAGATGTCCAAAAAGATAAAACAAAATAATCTATTTTACAAGTTTTAATAATGACGAGAGCTGTTGAATTAGACTTTATTGTACGTTTAGATCCCCATTCAGGCACTTTTGAGAAGAACCATTCTAGGTTTTTGTTTTTATTAGGTGATTAAAAAGTTTTGAATTTCTTCGGTGATGACAGTATCAGTTAGGAACCATCTGAAAAAGTATTCTTCTTGTCAGAGCTTTGAACTTTATCTATTTTAGACTCACTCGACCAAGCTTTACTTTGAAATCCTTATTGGGTTGAATCGATTGTTCCATTAAGTCTTAACTCGTATTTTACTTTGTTCAGATGCTCTGATGTATAACTCAAGCTTTGTCTAAACTGATATAAACCTATAATTATAAAGGTTTGTATTGTGCTTTGATCAAGTACCGGAAAATCTTCAATATTTTGGGATTTCAATTTAGTATCGGCACTTTTACGGTGAAGCTTTTTTTCTTTAACTAATGATTCAAATAAATTCTCTTTGTTAAGGCTCTCTTTCATAGTTCTAATGATTTCTACTTTATTGTCATTATTGGACAGTAATTTTCCAAAATGTTTATTAACAAATCAAGTTTATAAGATTTCTTAAGCTCATTAATACAATCACGGAATCCGCGATCCGATATAATGACGTCGTTTTGTCGAATTAAAGAACATAAGCTTTGGTCCTTGATTAGAATCTCACTTAATATAGTCGCATCATTTTTTGTTGCTTCGAAAAGGCCATAAATATCTAAGATATATCCGTTAGAAGAACATATCACGAATGGTTTTACCAAAAGTTTCTTTTTTTGGACTCTTGGATGTTTTATGCTGAAAAACGTTATTGCTACTCCTTTGACAATAGAAGTAAGTTCCATCTACTATTAATTTCAATTGATCATCACTTGTTTGAAAAATCTCTTTAGGAATAAGGCTATTATTTTTTAAGAATTCATTGAAAAGAATTTCTCATTGAATAAAGTAATAAGCTTCGTAAATCCAGTTATTCTGAGACATTTATACTCGATCAAAAGTTGTTTTATCCAATGGTAAAAAAGCAAATTTCGAAGTACAGAATTACGCATTGTTTCAAAAAGATTTTTAACCTCTTTTTTTTTTGAGTTTTAGATTAGCTTTACCAATTGATAACATCTCCATACTTTACTTTGGTTAATAGATTAAACGATTGACAAATATGAATGCTGTAACACCTAGAACCGGGTGGAATCAATATATTTTTTTCTATATAGACGTCAACAATCGCTTCATTAGAAATGTTTCTCAACTTTTTGTATAAGTTTTCTTTCCACAAACAAGACAGCTTTTGTGAGACAAAGAGTACGAAAAGAATATTGATTCATTAATATTTTCTTCGTACTCTACAAATATTGATTCATCATCAGGATTGCATTTTTTGTCAGTTGTTTCTTTTATAACCACTTGTGAATTTGAAACTCTAGAATTATCTTTGTTGTCTATTACACTTTCAGCTGAAAATACTGATAAATGTTTATTGGAAATGAAAATGCGTTATCGGGATTACCGGTATTAATTGAATTATCGTTAATTGATTCTTCATTATTATTATATTATTATTTTTTATTTCGTTGTGTAGCGTTTTGGCACTTCTTACAAATTTTATCATTTTTCTTATTCAAATTCAATTCTTTCTTTCGGATTTCATTTAAACTATTTATATTTTCTTCAGAACAAACTTCACAAAACTGTTTTAGTTCTAAACGAACATTACATAGGGGAGACCGGGGCTAGTTGACTCGGTTTTTACTCTACGAGCTCTGTAGCCCTAACAGTACATTTTTTTGAAAATATTAAAGTGTAATCTTAAAGAATATGAATTTGGGTAACTTATGAAATTTGCGTTCATTAATAAAAAAAAATTCTTGGGGCCTTTCCGGGCCCTCAAAAATAAAAAAAATTTGCGTTAATTTACCCCTTGGTGCAAACTATAAAAATGATTATTAATGTACTATTAAGTGCAAAATTTATAGAAATTTTTTTACTATTAATTTTGGCAACAACTTTATCCCAAAATTTAATTTTACTTTTAGTTGGTACCAAATATTAGTCCGTATAACAGCCAAAACAGTAGCCCACTTTTTATCTGTGAAAAAACAACCTAAACAAAAATTTTTATTAATTTTTGTGTAAGAATAAAAAAAAAAAAAATAATTTTATAAAAATATATATTTTTTTTCCATAGTAAGTGCTATGAGCCAACATACCCCATGAAAATTCTGCCAATTTAACCCGAAAGCCTTTTTTCAATAAACAGTCAATCCTGAAAAACAGTAACTTTGAAAAAAAGTCTGACTGGATATAGTAAACCAATTGTGACTGGAATTTTTACAATAAATTTTTTTCATACGACTAACTATTTTCTTTGTAAAGTAAAAAGGAAGCGATATTCCAAAAGTTACGTTTTGCCCAAAAAACGCATAAATCCTAATATCTCCCATGCGCATGCGCAAATCCTGACAATAATATAGTGAAAAATGAAACGGTCAATTAGGAAGGTTCTGTGTAATTTTTGTCAATTTCTGATGAAAGGCTCTGAAGATAAACGCAGTTCGTCAACTTACCCCTGCGGCCAACTAGCCCCGGTCTCCTCTATAGCACAATACAAATATCGAGCATATTTTTTTGCCATTCATCGTTTAGCAATCAAAAAACTAATTACAAATAATTAAATAATTTAAACTATTAACGGTTCCAAGATACGCGGTAAACTGATAAAAACGCAGTTTGTCGCGTTGGTTTGACGCTAGTTCTAACTGAACTATGTTAGGAGAATTTTAAAAAAATCTTTTAATTTTTTTTAATGTTTAAAACTATTTATACTACTGTTTTTTTATTTGTTTGTGTATTCTTTTTTTGGTTGATGTATAAATTACCATAAATAAATAACTAATAATATTACTAAAAAAATAATAAATTAATAAAAAAGTAATAAAAAATAATAAAAAAAATAACTATAAAAAATATTTTTATTCAGACTTTGAAAAAAAAGAAAAAAAAGATTTATTTGCTATTCTCCTAATATAATAAAAACTAGTTTAGAACCTTGTGTCAAACTAACGCGACAAGTTAAAGCAAAACAAAGTAAAGACTTCTATTATTCGGACCATTTAATCGATTTTTCTCGAATATTAATAATTTTTTTCAGAATTTGTTTTGTTTATTTATTTTATTTATTTATTATTTATTTGTAATTTATTTCTTTTGCGTCATTCCGGTAGATTTCAAGATGATATTTAATAATAAATTGATTAAAAAGCGATATTTTGATATTAAGATTTTATGGAAGCGAAATTTACATGCTTATTGCGTCAAGCTCTTTCAGTAGAAACGTCATTGTTCACAAGGTTAAACACGTTCACGATTGTTCACGATGTTAAACACGTTCTTAATTTTTCATCATCTTATCTCTCATTATTGCATTTACATATCAGAAGCATAAATAAAAACTTTGAATCGTTAATAGGATATAAAACCATCCATTAACCGAGAGAAAACGGTATTGGCGGGGGACGCATCTATTTTTGTCCAAAACTCATTGACATTTAAGCATGTAGATAACCTCAGAGTAAATGTCGTTGATTGTGAGTCATTTAATATTGTAACAATCAATAAAAAAAATTAAAATACATTTATAATAGCATTACAAAGACCGCCATATGGAAACTACAACCATATTGAAAACCACTTAAAGTACTTGCTGATAAAGCTCGTAAAAAACACGTTTACTTATTAGGTGATTTGAATTTGAATTTTTTGAATATCAAAACAGATAATACGTTGCGCGTTTTATAATTACACTTTTGCAATACAGCGTTTTAACCATGATTAACAAGCCAACACGCGCGACAAAAACAACTGCATCCATTATCGATAATTTTTGTACACCCAGATCAAGGGTGCACAAGTCAAAAAGTGTCAAACTGAGAAAATCAGGGTTAAAGTTTAAATTTTTTAATATTTTTTCCAAATAAAAGTGCTATTTGTATCTGTCATTTTGTAAACATTGGTTTTACTTGGGGTATTTTGTTACCATGTACATGACAAAATACTACAAGACTTGTGGTATTTTATCACCATGTTTAACACATAACATACTATCAAACGACATTCATAACTCAATATCCATAATTTTTGACTTGTGGCACCCTTGATCTGGGTGTACCATATTATTACTAATAATTATACAATGGCTAAAATGCAAAGTGGTATTATTATATCAGATATCACAGACTATTTTCCAGTTTTCTGATTACAAATACTGTAACCCCTGAGAAAAAGAGAAAAAAAAACTGCATATGTAAGAAAAATAAATAATGAATCACTCGCCAAGTTTCGCGATCTCTTACAAGAAGTAAGCTGGAAACTATTGACTGATTGCAATGACTTAAATAATGGCTACAACTTTTTTATTCCCATGTTCTCTAAGCAATACAAAAGCCCTTTCCAAAATTAAAAAGAATTATACATTATAAAAATTTGCCAAGTCCGTGGATGACGAAAAGACTCATTAAATCGTAAAAAAAGAAAGAAAAACTGTACCAAAAATTAAAAAGAAAAAAGAATTACAAAAATGAAATAAAATACAAAAAATATAAAAATTCTTTTGAAAAGTTAAAAAAGCAATCCAAAAAAATTACTCCACTCTAGGACTCACAATTTTGGGGATCCAAAATGGTTGTTTAGAGATTTGTTTAATTCCATTTTTGATTACTCAGATGATTTTTTTGGTAGAGTTCAAAGTTCTTGCAAAAGATGGTTATTTAAATAAAAATAATGTGTACAAAATCAATCTTGCTGTTATTATATGTGATGCCCCAGCTAGAGCATTTGCTAAGTGTATTAAGGGCACAATGGTTATAGTTGATGTGAGTGTTGTGTTCAGAAAGTTAGCAGTGTGGCAAGATAATACTTCCACATATTTCACCAATTTTAAGGACTGATTCTGATTTTTTTCATCAAAAGCATTCTGAACATCTTAGTGGTGTGTTAAACTGAATTAAATGTGTGTTTATTGGTGTGTTTTAGTGAGTTGAATTTTGGCTTAGTGACAAAGTTTCCTTTAGACTTTATGCATCTAGTATGCTTAGGGTAATGCAAATACTCATCAACTTATGGTTAAATAGCCCAAATGTTGTATATTGTCTCAGATTACAAACAATACTTTATCTGAGCGATTGTTCCAGATACGTTGTTACATACCAAGAGAATTTTCCAGAAAACCAAGGTCTTTATTAAATATTAAAAAACGGAAAGCAACGAAACTTAGATTTTTTCTAATTGAGTCAAAACTCTATTTAAACTTTAGATCTTTCTGTTGCAGTTCTAATTTTATTAAGTCTTATTTTGTTGAATATTATATTAATTTTGCTTGTCAGTTACTAACTTACTTAGTGCAGTCATTTGCTGAACTTTTTGGTAAGGATTAACTAGTTTACAATGCCCATTCTTTTATACATATGAGTGATGCAATTAAATTTAAAGTACTTAACAGATGCCCCTCATTCAAATACGAAAATATTTTAGGTCAATTAAGCTCGTTCAAACACCCCCAGGGTTGCTTAAATAAACACCTACAAGGAGGTAAACCGAAGTTTAGTATTCCTCATTTTGAAGGGTCAGTAACCATTGCATTGAGACACTCTTTACAATTTAAAAATTATCAAGGTTTAGATTGTTTTGTTTCAGCTAATAAAGGTGATAATTGTTTTAAAATTGCTCAAAAAAATGGTTCAGTTAAAAAAGTTTTAATAGGGAAAGCAGATGAACACTGTGACGGATAGGTTATGTTTGAGGAATTTGCAGCTTTTACATTTTATATATATATATATATATATATATATATATATATATATATATATATATATATATATATATATATACTAATAATTTTTGAAATGTATTGAAAAATTAGAGTGCTTACTATTCTTAAAAGAACAGAGCATTGTAAAATGTGTGCATACTGACGAAAAATGATAATAACAATAATTCAGTTACAAAATATTTATGAGGTTTTCTTGATAAAGAAATCATATGGAAACCATATTAGTTACATCTGCTCTAAAATTTAAAAAAAATATTTTTAGTTCTGTAATCTAAATAAAAAGAGTTACCCAGTAAACACGCTTTAGTTGGTCCAACTGACGGGCGAGTATTGGCTATAGTTGGCTAACTGTTGGCATTCCGTGCCAACCATTAACCGACTGTATACCGCGTGTTGTTGAATCGTAAAATTTTCCCGTAAGTTTTATAAATGTATTTATAATTATATTTTATATAAATGTTTAGTCGCGTAGTCAAAGTGAATAGAGTTAGTTTAATTTTAAGCAATTCATCATTTTTTTACTTTCAATCGCTTTTTTACCTTTCAACTAAACTTTTAAACTCAAAATCTCCTTCACCTTTTAATATAACCGTTATATTAAATTTTGACATTTGTTAGAGTTTTTAATTTAATGTATGTATATGTATATATGTATAAAGTATATATATAAAGTATATATATATAAAGTATATATATATAAAGTATATATATATATATATATATATATATATATATATATATATATATATATATATATATATATATACATGTATGTATATGTATATATATAACACAGTGTCTGCATGCCCTGCAGCCTTGAAGTAAAAACATCAAGCCTGCATGCCCGGCAGACCAAGTACGCATGCGCATATTATAGCTACATTCTCATTTTATGATTTTTTTTTTCACTTTTTAAAAAAGAAAAAATATAAAATTAATTTAAATGCCGGGCATGAAGTTTCTGCATATATAATCCACCCGGCACTTTTATCATAAGAAGATACATTAGTTTATTCTACTGCCAGGTAGATAGAATATTCGAATGCAGTTGCAGGTATTTTAATCTTCCCGGCATTTTCAATTATATAAAAGAAGTGCATGCGTACTTGAACTGCCAGGCATGTAGGCTTTACGTTTTTACTACCCGGCTGCCGGGCATGCAGACACGGCGTATATATAAAATATATATATATATATATATATATATATATATATATATATATATATATATATATATATATATATATATATATATATATATATATATATATATATATATATATATATATATATATATATATATATATATATATATATTAGGGGTGTTCAAAAAACAACTTTTTTTGAAATTGTCTGCTGACACCCCCTAAATGTGTTCTATGTAATAAATTCATACTAAATTAAAAAAAAATTTTGAATAAAAAAAAATTTTAGGAGCTGCTCAAGACCCTTAAACATCCCTAATATTTTTTAAAAAAAAGTTCTTCAAAAGCATATTATAAAAATTTATGGAAACACAAATTTTAAAAGTTTTAAAAGTATGAAAATATGTACTATTTTATTTTTAGTTAAAAAATGGTAGTTTTTAGGCCAAAAATTTTAAAATAGTAATCTTTATTCAAAATGTTTATTATTTTTAGAATTCTTATAAAATTTCACTTCTTTTGAGACCCTACATGATATGCTTTTGAAGAACTTTTTTTTAAAAATATTAGGGACCCGTCTGATGTTTAAGGGTCTTGAGCAACCCCTGAAATTTTTTTTTATTCAAAAATTTTTTAAATTTAGTATTAACAATTATTTTTTTAACAAAATTTATTTAAAATTTTGTTAAAAAAAACAAAGAAAAAAAAACAATGACTTTAAATAATATATTGAAATACAAAACACAATACACATTAACACCTTACAAGTTGGAGTTTTAATACGGAGAGCCGGGTGTCCCCCGCAGACCATATATTTTTGGTTTGTTTTAAAATATTATTTGAATTAATTTGAGTCTTGGCTTTTAGTTAATAATTAATATATTAAATTCCAATAATGAAACTAAATATAAATCATTGTTAACAATAGACACTACGTGAACGTAAGCCAGTGCCGTCTGTCAAAAAAATTTTGAGTTCCACTACTCGCTGTACATTAATTTTGCAAGTTCTACTACTCGCTGTACATTTATTTTGTAGGTTCCACTACTCGCTGTACATTTATTTTGCAAGTTTCACTAATCGCTATACATTGATTTTACAAAATCCACTACTTCCTGTACACTGCTTTTGCAAGTTCCACTAATTGATGTATATTTATTTTGCAGGTTCCACTACTCGCTGTACATTTATTTTCGATGTTTCGCTTTTTGAAAATTCTGAATGCTCAAAATATGAAATTAATATGACCCAGATTTGCAATATTTAACCAATTTATGTCTTGCGTTGCATAATTCGCTATCGTACAATTAATATGCTCACATACAACGATTAATTTGAATTACGAAAACATTAACTCACCTGATACAATTCAGCTACCAACTGTAATTTTTTCGTGCAATAATCAACAGCTTCAGAATCAGTTTCATCTTTAGACCAGTATGATATAGAGTAAATGATATCTCTCTGTGTTTTTTTAAGTTTTTTAACTCTTCCATCATACATGTTTGTCATTGTTGATTCAGTATCATACGATTGATGGTTGAGATTTCTGCCAACAATTCTGTCTAACATAACATCATTTAAATCAGCAACTTGCTTTGTTGACAAGTTTTTATGTAAATTCAAAATTTCACTTGTAGTTAGTATAGATAATTTTGCTCTAAATTTCGTTTTTCTTTTTCATCCATTTTTTTGCGTTTTTCAGTCTGTCTTTGAGAAATCTCAGCCCTAATTTCAGCATGTTGCAGTCGACTTTTTAGTCTTTTTCTTCTTGCCTCCTGCATAGCCCACCTAATAACATTTTCTCTTAAATAGTCGCCGAGATTTTCAAAATAATCCACTGTTCTATTCTTTTTTGTTCTTAATTTGCAAGATATATAATCAATTGATGCATTAGGGGATCTTCCTTTTGCAGCACTGATAATTCCCATTAACTCTTCACTATCTATGTTATGAAGTCTTGCACTTGCTGTCTCCCCTTTAAGTGTCTTTGTAATGTAATGGCAAAATAGCGCTTGTACTGACGATTTAAAAACTCTTCTATTGCAACAAGACAAGCCTTAGTCATGGCGATAAGCTGGTCATCAATTGTGCATGTCTTTGTTATCAATTGTAAAGTATTTGGTTTGAGGATATTTCAAAAGAAATCTGTTTTTCTGGTAAATAGAGCAGTGGATTACTTTTTAAACTTTTAATTGTTTGCACAATTTTTTCAACTATAGCGATACCACCAACATAATCAAAAGTTGCATTTTCGGATGATAGATAAAACATAGTCATCCAGGGTCCTGTAAGAAGTTTTCCAAATAATGCAAGCACGCATTATTTTTGTTTTATTGCAGTTGTATTATAAAATGCTACTCGCAGAACCTTCTGTAAAGTTTTTCTTTTTACTGTTCCGATTTTCAAAAAATTCATAAATTGACTAGTATTTTATAAAAATGAAACAAGTATGGAACAGAATGTGAAGCTGATTACCATTATACCTTGGAATGATACCTCGTGGAAGGTCGTTATTTTTTAAAAAATTTACAAATCCTTTTGAGTCCCCTAACACATCTTTAAACCTCATCTTATTCATAGCTAAAACAATTTTGACTGCCATACAATCATATCCAAATAATTGACAAATTTAAATTTCCAGAGACTTTAATGCTGAACGACATGAAATAGCAATTGTATTAAGAGGGTGCAAATAGCAGTTTAACTCATTCAGATTTTTAGCCCAAATTTAACCGAGTTTTCTTATTGTAAGATGGTTAACCGAAACTCTATTGGACATTGTGTTTGATATATTTGAGATAATCAAACTACGACACTCTTCAAAGGGTTGCAAATGAAAGTTCAAATAAACTAAAGCAATATGATCTACTTCATTACGTATATGGTTTGTATAATCAACTGCTGTCCCACCTGGTAATTGGTCGATAGCAATAACCTGGCATTTATTTTTTGATGTTAGGTGAATGCTATTGATATGATCGCCTTCTTGCGTTGTTGCATCAAACCCTAATGTAAGGTGATTATTAGTAATAGCCCATTCTGCTACTTGCAGGTCAGCAATACTGCCTCGCTCACGAGCCATTTGCTCAACAATAATACGGTGAGGAATGTTAGAAAAAACAACACCTAAATATTGCTCCATTTTCTCAACAAGAAATGGTATGTTACTTGTTGGGACATTAGACAATAACATGCTGTAAATTATCATTCGCATTTGCAATGGATAAGTTTTATCATCTGACGTATTTGTATTAAGTATATTGCCCTCCTCCATCTAAGTCTTATCAATTTCTAAGCTGGTAATTACCTTTTTATTTGTACTAATAGCAGCATTATGCTTGTTAGTTACTTTTCTTAACTTTTCTCTTTCTTTACTTTTCATTGCTTTTTTAGTAGCAATAAGATTTCGAATTTGTCTACTGTAGTAATATGTTTGCCGTTTATACTTTAAGTCTCTAACCTCTGCTCTTAAACCTTTGATAACGTCTTCTTTTTTTTTAACACTTTGCCTTAAAACCTTTAATCCATATGGCATAGTGTTTAATTTTGCTTTCACTTCAGCTATCTCAATTCGGTGTTTTCTGCAAATACTAGCTAAATTTGAAGATAAATAAAACAATCTACTTAGTTTTTTTTCTCCTAGGTGTCATATCCTCTCGTGAAGTATATCTATTTGACGCATTTTCACTAAAAGCTGAGCTTAATTGTTTACTTTGAGTTGGAGATAAAACACTGCCTTGGTGAGGTGTTACAATTAAAGAACATGTTGTAATTAAACAACTGGTTGTAGACTTTAATGACTGTATTGTCGGTGTTGAAGCTGATAATAATGCATTAGCAATATTAGAGCTTGCAAAAGGCTTGCTGCAAAAGGCCAAAAATATTTCATAATAACTAATCCTAAAAAAATGTTTTGCCCAGATTTTCGATTTATTTACTAAATTCTCAATTTTAGTTGCTGATTCCCTGCAATTAAAATAGACCAAAAGAATGTATCCATTCATACACTCACTGGTTTGAACAGGCAAGGAGAAGTTATCAATTAAATACTTTTTGGCGCACCATAAAATACAATACTTTTTTTGGGACCCATGATAGCTAGGCGGAAAATATTTATTAAGTATTGAAATCATAGTAAATATAAAATGATATTCAAAATGTTTAAATACTTTAACCTAAAGAACATATTCATTTCTTAATTAAAGGCAGACATAAAAAATTTGGTTAAGTCTGCCTATAATTAGAAAACTTATTTTAACTGAACATAATAGTAAAAATAAAATTCAAACACGCTACTTACACAACTATAATTGCAGAATTGTAATACTAAACAAACAATACATACCTGTTGCAAACAAATGTGAGTCAACAAAAAAGTTTTCTCTATATCTGTTTTCTTGCCTTCGCTCTCTATATACACTTTCTTCACTTTCTTTTCCTTCACTTCTGGGTCTTTCCCTGCTTTCCCTATACTTACTTGTGTCCCTTCTGTCTTCCAACTTTCTTCTGCTGGCAGATCTTCCCCTAAATTCATATTTATCTGTCCATGCCCTAGGAACTGAATATGTTGTCGAGTTAGGCCATCTGAATAATGGCCTTTCCTTCCCACCATATGCAACCCAGTTCACAAAGGATTTATTGGAATATGGTCCTGGATGTTTTGACCTGAAAACTTTATAGTCCTCATATGTATGTTCTACGAGCAAAAACCAATAGAGAAATATTAGGAATTGTAAGAGTTATTCATTTAAGAAGTCAAATACTACAACAAAATAACAAAAAAATTTACTGGTAGTTGACACTGGAGACATCACTAAAGGTTATACAAAAAAAAATATTATTCAAATAAGACACATACAAATAGCATACATTTTGTAATTTTTTTGATAAGTAATAATTAAATCCCAAGTAAAAAATTACACAGAACCTTACCAGTGCTAGCCAATGGAGGTATCACTAAAAAGTAATACAAACATAGTGTTATAAACATATAATACATCTACAAATGTTATGTATTTTATGATGTATTATCTTATCTTGAATCCAAATAATTAAACAAAACCTTACTAGTAGTTGTGGATGGAGATGTCACTGAAAGTTAAACAAAAAAATATATTATAAATATAAGACAACTACAAATAACTTGCAATTTATTTTTATTTCAAAAAACTGAAACTAACAACCTTACTATTAGTAATACTAATAGTATTGAATTTAGGTATTACATATAAAACATAAAATATTGCAAAAAATTGTAATATATTATATATTCTTACCAATAAATAAAGTTACAAAAAATGTTAACACAAAACAATTTAAAAAAATGAAAAATACATCTGTTAATATTAAATCAGTCAAGCAACATCATTATCATATACATAGACTAATATTAGTACATAGAACCTTCTTCTTCTAATATTAGTACATAGAACCTAAGTCGATACCTCATCCCACATTATTTATCACATTGTAATAATGGTTGCTAAATATTATACTTAATTGGCCATTATCTAACAATTCATTGAATACAAATTGATGCCATTATTACCAAATTTGGTAGATGTGTTTTTATCTATATCTATATTATGTGTGGTGTATATATGTATAAAATATGACTTTACTAAATTTTTGTAAACATTATTAAAGTACACTGTGTACAAATTTGTTGTAATTAGGTAAGTATAAAGTTAGTTTTTTCATCAAAAATTATTAAATTTAATTTAAAATTTAAATTAAATTTGAAATTAAACTGGTTAAAGTATGGACTTAATATGAAGTTTCCGAGAGACCTCCCCTACCATATGAGACGTAAAATTGCCGAAATTATGTACCTTTTTTGTGCATTGTAGTAATGAATGTGTGCATCCGAATGATGCAATAAAATTTGGCAAGAGCTTAGAAAATAGATAAAAAAACAAACGCAAATAGTTTTAATAGTACGCACTACCTTCCTTCGATAAGGTTTTAACGAAAAATCGACATCAAAAATTTTGATAGCCATTAACTTTATATAAATGTAAGTAACTTCAAAAATAGAAAACACTAATAGAAAGTATAATTATTTCAATTTTTAAAACATATCTAAAGTGATATTAAATTCTAAAAAAAAAGACTAGAAAACATGTTGTTACCACACTTACTTTGAACGGAGTTTAGAAAACGTGGAGCAGAATTTTAGCACAAAAATCGGTTCCGTAAAACACAAAATTCTACGTCCCTATTATATGGTATTTTTTAACACTTCCCTAAACGACTACTTCTATGCCCTTATTGTTATTGACAATAATCTATCGAATAGATTGATTTTCGATTCATATCAGGGGCGGATGCAGAAAATTATTTGGGTACGTCCAAAAAAAAAAAAAAAAAAGGTCCTCTAATTCTAAATGTTCTGAATTCTAAGAACATTTAGGACTTTAAGATTATGGTGTAGGGGACCCATCCCCCCTTGATTCTGACCCCATTATAAAGTTATGCAATTACATATTACTGTTTCAAATTTATATATTTGTTATTTAAAAAATTCTTTACATTAGGTATTATAATATTTTAATGAACAGCCGTGATGTAATAGCTGCATGTTTCAGAAGCAAGATATCCCTGGTTCAAAGAAAACTTTGGTAAGAAAGGAGGCACGAATTTCCTAGTAAATCCTCTTCAGCTACGCTCTGTGATAAGACTGTTACAACTAAGGGCACCTAAAAACAAAACAAAAAAACAATCAACATGGAGTTATATAAAAATATATTTAGTGTCACATTCTAGTATTCCAATTAGCTAAAAAAAAATTGTAAACCCATCTTCATTCTTTTCAACCTTGCTGATAAACAAATCTAAAAAAAATAAAATCATAACATTTGTAATCATAACACAAAACTTTAAAAGAATGAACCGCAACAAAATCGATACACCTGAAGGTAACAGCAAAAAAATTTGTATGCCAATAATTAGTTCATGCCAAATTATGTTTTAAAAAAATATGTGGCTATGAAAATAGCCTTTTTACCAAGCGGTAATGAATTTTTTTTAATTATTTGACTTTTTTTATTTTTTATTATTTATATATTAATTTTCTATTTTTATTTTTTAATATTTATTTAAAACTTAATCTACGATTATTAATTGCAAATTTATCAATAACTTTTTCGATATCTATTACTGATTCTGTATGAATATTCATCAAAGCTAAACCATTTAAGCGTTCCTCTACCATTGTGCTTCGCGTATAATTTTTCAGGCGCCGAAGCGAAGAAAATGTGCGCTCACATTCACATGAAGTTAAAGGAAAGGTAGCAACTAACTGTAGAATAATTTTTATTCTACAAATTTTTATTCTACAAATGTTCTCAAAGCCATGAAAATTTATTGTCTTTAAAGTCCCAGTAATATTAGAAGGGACATTACCTTCAAAATTTAACCAATAAGCTTCCCATAGGTCAAGCTCACCAGGTAAAGCTATTGGATTTGGTAAATCTGCCCTGTAAAGTTCACTAAAAGGTACTATACATTCTTTTCAACTAGTGTCACGAGAAATTCGAACTTCTGAAATCATTTTAGTAGGAACTAGGACAAGCGCTTTATAAAATTTTATGGTAGTGTTGTCAAACCTTGTGCCTAGTTCAGTACTCAGATGGTCTAACAAAGGAATTGTGATTGCTATTTTAAAGTAATCAGAAACACATTCCGAAGGAGCATTATTTCTGTTTTTTGAAATAAATGAAGTTCTTGGCTTAGCTTCAGTAACATTTAGCTAATGGGCTATTTTTAGAGCTTGTTCATAGCACATTTGATGGTGTTGATCAACTATACTTCTAAGCGAAGATATAACATCTTTTAATGCCCGAATAAGATTTAAACCATCATAAATATCATTACTCTTTGACTGCAACATTCGTGTTACTGAAAGAGTAATGTCAAAGACATTTCTTGTTATACATAAAGCAACAATAAAGTCAAAACCTGTTATTAACTTCAGAAGCGAGGATGCACTGGAAGACGTTGAGTGATTAAAACTCTTATTAACATTTAAAGACATTTCTTCAAGACAAGAAACCAAAGGAATAAAAAGTTCTTGAAAAGTATCCAAACCACTAACTTTTTCTACCCAACGTGTTCTGCAAACTTCTTTCAATTTTTTTTTTATCAGCAACTGGAGCAGTTCTTTCAATGTGCTCCTCTAAATTTTGTTGCCTTGTAGGTGAAAGATTAAAAAAGTATGATACATCTTTAACATGCGTCAGAAGATTTTTGACATATTGAACATTGCATGATGCACAAATGGCTAAATTAAGTCTATGACTGTAATAATGAACATATATAGCTTTTTCATTAAGATTTAAAAGACGAGATGATAACCCTTTGGTGTGTCCAGACATTGCCCCATCACCATCATATGACTGTCCTCTACAATTCATGATATCCAACGAAAATACTTTTTAACAAAACACTAAATAATCCTTGACCAGTAACACCGTTAGTGCAATGTAAGAAACTAATAAATTCTTCTCTTATATTGAACTTGGAATCAACAAATCGCATTACTAATGATAGTTGTTCTTTATTATTACTGTATGAGGCTTCATCAGCTATAATAGAAAAATACTTAGAGTTTTTAATTTCTCCAATTATTGTGATGTCTTTTGTGATGTCTTAGATATGTAGGATTTTGTGATGTCTTAGATATGTAGGAAGCATATTTTGTTGATGATACTTGAGATGATTTTCAAGAATTTTATCACCAGCTTGAACACGGAAATGCAGCAATTCAATTAAATTTCCTGCAGTGTGATTAGAAAATTCACCATTTTCAGGATGAAACTTAGAGTCGTCTCTATGCCCACGTAAAGAAAGCCCAAGACGCCCATAACTGTTTCAATAATAGGTTGCAATAACTGTTGATTTTTGGAAATCTGTGATTGAACTATTTTTTGAGATATGTCTAATGATTCTATTTTACAAGACCAAATCGATGATAATGAAAATAATACTTGAGCAGTTTTTACATGTAAACCTTTATTTCTGCAGACAGACTTATTGTTTTTGCCAAACACATGTTTCTGAAAGTAACGAGAAGCATCATTCCAGCGATCATAAGGCTTACTAAATAATCTTTCAGCTAAACTACATTCAGATGGAAAATTGTGCCCAAAAAGTACACATGGTAAACAGAAAGCTCCATCAAATATATTTGAGTATGTAAGCCATTGAAAATTTTTCTATCCATATAAATTGAAAACTTCGTCCATTTTTATTTTTAGGAAAAATAAATTTCTTACTAGGAACAAAAACAGATTGAACTAAATTTTGAAGTTCAGAATTATTTAAGGTTTTTGCAACATTTGAATAACTAGTATAGTTAGAAACCAAATACCCAATATCGTGATTATTGGAGGGTAAAGAAAATGGTTCACAAAAAATAATTTTACTATAATTGGATAAAGATGTAGATGATTGACTAGAAACTAGCATAGATTTATTTTTTATTTTTTCTTGCAAAAGATTACAATCTTGATGTTTAGATTCAACATAGAAAATTATTTTAGTCTGTAACTTTTTTGCCAATTCCATCGCAAATTTTGCGTTTTAAATTCTCTCTCATTAATAAAGGAGTATAATGGTTGTGTTGAAAAGGACAAAAAAAAATTTAAAATACCTTCGTAACAAAAAAGGAGATAAAATGATTTAATATTGTTTAATGAAATTATACGCGGTAAAATAGTATGGTAAAGTAAACTTTGGTAGACCAAAATCTGGGTATAAACATTCTATTTTTTTGCTGCAAACACTTGACAATGCAAGAATACAAAGGAAAGAATACCAGTTTTTATCATTACAATTATTAACAGCTTCCTCTTGTACCAATTCTTCACATTTTTTTCCTGTATCCAAAGAACTTAGGGAGACTGACAAAGGAAGAATGTTATCAAAACATAAAAAAGAGCTTGGATTATTATTAAAAACATATTGAAAAGTTGGGTGGTTATAATAAAAATCAGCGTTTAGGAAAAGTTCAATTGAGGTCAATAATCTTAAATCATTAACTATACAGCTATTCCCAGATAGACATAAGGAGATAGAACTGTATAGACAGTTTTCAGTTGTTTGTGACCTAAGATATAAGTAAAATATAACAATTAAATGATTTTTATTAAATTTATTATGTGTATTTTTAAGTTTTATATTTATTAGTTTTATATTTATTACTTAAAAAAATCAATACATTGTATTAATAACAAAACAATATAATAAAAATATCAGTACCTTAAAACAAGAAAATTTCCATTATGTTTTTCTTTGAAAATCTTTGGAATAAAGATTTTATATCTTTTAAGTGTCTCATCGTTAAAATAGTCAACAATATTGGCATCTTTAAAAGAACTGACATTTGTTCCCAACTTTTTTTCCAGGAAATTAATTTTATTTTGTCATTTTGCAGCAAAGCTGTTTTGCCTTCGTTATTAAGCTTCGTGATTTCAATTTCGAGCGACATTTTGAATATTTGGTAATTTGATAATTTTATAAGTTTATGATTCCATTTATTAATTATGTAAATTTTATATATTTCATCGCGTATGTCAAAGGGGACGTCCGACAATTTTTTTTTATCAAAGAAATCATGTATATAAAAAATAAATTGTGAAGACTAAAATTTAAACAAAGATACACTATATAATCATAAAAAACTGACGTTCATTGGTGTATTGTATTGTGTATTTGTTATTATAATTTTTTTCACCTCCTGATAACCGTATAACAAAAGATTTTAATAAATATTTAACTTAGGGTGTATGTCGAAAGGGACGTCCAAAATTTATTTTAAGTAAAGAGTTCAATTAATAATTTTTTTAACAAATTAAATCCAAAATTAACAACAATTTTCATTTTATAGTGAAATAAATTTGGGAGCGTCAATTAAAGTTTTTCAACAAATATTATTTATCAAAAATTGTTTTGACTTCCGGTTCATAACTATTTTTATGTAAATTTTAAATCTCGCTTAAACAACTCGCTTTAAACACGAACCCGTTACGCTATAAATATAACTGACTATAATTTTAACTCGATTCAACAAAACTGCAATATTATTTAAAATATAAAAAAATATATAACTTGAAATGCACTATATTTTATTAGTAACTTATTATTTGAGCATTACCCTTTTTTTCTCAGACCAAAATTATATTTCTGATATTTTTGGGTACGTCCACAGACGTACCAGACGTCCCCTAGATCCGCCCCTGCATATATGATGTTTTTCTTTGTATTTACTTATTTTTTTCATCTTTTCATTTCAGATTTATCATATAATGGATTTATGCGATATTGAAGAACACAGTATTGTAAATTTGTATGAATTTTTTAAAAACATCTACTAATAATTAGTCCAGTCAACGTCTAAACTTCAATGTTAAAGCTTAGACGTTTTTCTAATTGTGTTTCTTATTTACATGGTTTTACAAGCAAGGTCTACAAGCAAATTTGAGCTAAAAAAATTTTCTTTGCCTCTAATGAAAATTGATGTTGTTCTTCGTTTAATTTAATTTGTTTAAATATAGTAGTTTTAATAAAAAAATGTCTGTTCTTGGTTTTTTACTTATTTGTTTTCAGATTCTTAAGAACTAGGCAACTAAGTGCAATTGGAAAGAACTGAAGTGTTTTTTAGTCGCTTCACACAGTATAACTGGTACTGATTTGAGTAAGTTTACTATATTGTTTTATTTTATATTGGATTTATTTTATATTAGATATATATTTTATGTGTTTAACATGGAAAACTGACTGTAATTTGTTGACACGGAAGTGATCAACAAATTACAGTCAGTAATTCGTTGATCACTAACTCAAATAATTTTGTGCCTTGTAGTCTGGATTCTTTGTTAAATTAAAAATTATTGATGTAAATAAATATTGTTAAATATTTTTGATAAACGACTTATGTATATAAACATAATAAGATATGGATTTTAATAAATCTTAAGTTTAAATATAGTCTTTGATTAGAAAAGGTCACAATTTGTAAGATTCTTTTACATTTTTTTATTATTTAGTAACAATAGTAATATTACTGGTAATATGTTTAATGATAACAGTTAAATTGAAGTGGATCATATTAGGCTCAAAGAATTTATTAATGCAAATGCTAATAGGCAACTTGAAAATAGTTGTTGTCAAGTGTAAGAGATAGATGAAATTAATCGTTGTTGAAATTTAAGAAATGCTGCTCAGCGAGCAGAAAACTAACTTGCAGTGTTAATGTCATTTAATTTGATTTTACTTTACATAATTTAGAATAAAGCAAAGTATGAATTTTTCTATTTATAGTAACAATTAATAACAGTTTTAAATTTAAATGATTTTAAATTTTTTATAATTTCAAACATAATTTTTTTTTTTTTTTTTTTTTTTTTTTTAGTTGCCTTAAGTTGTCATAACTTGATTAGTTTGCTTACTGTTGAAACATGGTTTTAATTTTGTAAATTTAATATGATGTGAAGTTTACTCTATTAACCATTAGTCAACAGTAAGAGAGAATTTGAAGCTTAATTAAGAAATGCTGGAAATTAAATCAAGGTAAAAATAGTTTTGTTTACTGGTAACATAATAAAACCAGTTATTACTATTTATTGCGTGTTTTTTTACTTTTTTAACATGCTGCTTTGGAAACACTTTCTTTCTCTCACTCTCTCTGAGATGAGAGGGAGAATTAATTAAATTCATGTAACTACTGAGCTCTTACGTATTTTTTAATACCACAATTGATAATGACCATTTATAAGAAATATTTTACGAGTTGCTTGCTATTTTGTAGTATAATTGTTTAAATTGTTTAACTTTAGTTGTCCCTCGATTGTTCAAATATTGTAATAAATAAAATCTTTTTAGCCCAAGTATTTTAGTTAATAAAATATCTTATTAAGTTGTGGTGTTATTTGCCGGTGTTACTTCATTGTGTTGTCTAGCCTTTTTATAATCTTTTCTTTTTTAATTACTCTGGAGACAGCAATGTGTGCTGACAAATATTTTATGCTATGCGCTATTGTTAATGTGTTTTGTGTTGATAGACCTAGGCTGTTATAGCTATTTTTTATTCTTTATATTTTCTGTTATATTATTATCCTAATTTTACTAACAATAAAATGCAAGTAATACTTTTGTAATTAAAAATTGTAAAGTTAACAAAAAAAAAAAAATATGCAACGTATTATTCACCATCACGTCAAGTTGTAAAGATGGTTGTAAACATTTATAAAATTTGCACTTTCAATTAAAGTGCAAAAGCGAATTTAAAAAATCGTGAAAAAAGTCATTTTTGTTGGGTTGGTCAATTTGGGCCGGTTATGGTACCAACTGTTTTATTACTGTTGGGCCGTTAATGGTACCAACAGTTTATAAAACAGTTGGCTAAGTGTTGGTAAAAGCGTTACGTTTTTTTCACGGTACCAACTAAATAGCCGACTGATGGCCCAACTGTAGCTAATAGTTGGTTATTAGGATCGGGCCAACTACTTACCAACTGTTTAATGTTTACTGAGTGACCTAACTCTAGGTGCACTTCGTGTGATTAATTTTGCTGGATGTTTTTCACGCTATAAATTTTTCTCATTATAATGAAAGTTCTTAATTTATATGAACAGAATATATTTGATGTTTTATGCTTTGTCTATATGTGGAAAAGCAATTTATTCCCTTCCATTTTCTAAAGAACTTTTAACCTTTAAATCTGGAAATAAATGTACGCTAAGATAAACCTTCCTGTGGAACTAAATTTAATCAACTTTGTAATGATTATCGTGCACCACACCTGTGGAATACTGGTATTTTGCCGAACTTTGACTTGAATACTTTTTCAACTTTGAATACTTTTCTATAACTTGAATAACTTAAATACTACTTTGACTTGAATACTTGTTTGACTTGAATACTACTTTAACTTGAATACTTGTTTGACTTGAATACTACTTTGACTTGAATACTACTTTGACTTGAACACTTGTTTGACTTGAATACTTCTTTCCGTTTTTAAAATTGAGCTAAAAAGTTTTCTTCTTTTCTGATAATATATTTAAATTTTACTAATGCTAGCCTACTTTAATTTTTTAATGTTTGTAACAAACGAAATTTCGTTATATATATATATATATATATTTAATTAAATTAACAGACACATTAGTGAATCTAAAAAAACGCATAACAGACACATTAGTGAATCTCCTACGCATGTATAAAAATAAACGACGTATCTTCGATACGTCATTTATTTTTATACATGCGTAGGAGATGTTTAAAATTTGGTAGTGATTTTTAATATTTTATGACATAAAAAACATGGATTTCTTAACATGGAGTTGTGTTAAACGTTTTTTATTTTATTTTAATTTTTAATTCTCAGAATAAACATTAGTGGTTAAATAAGTTTGTTAATAAGTGATATTATTATTATTATCTCAATTATTAATTGGAATATCACTAAAAAGAAAAAAGGCGTTTTTTCACCGTCACAACCGCGACTATGATAACAAATTTAGTTTTTTTATACAAACTAATTTTACTTTGATTTTTTTTTCATTAGAAAATAGTTAGCAAAGCATTTTAGTTGAAATGAATATGTAAAAAAAAAAAAACTATAACATATCCTTGTCTGGAAAAAAGTAAATCGCAATTTTTTTTTGTCACGACCGCGACATAACGGATGTTTAAATGCATCGTATAGATGTTCAAATGCGTCAAGGAAGTAGATTTAATTCGAAAAAACTTTATTAAAACACGCGTTATAAAGAGTATTTAAACAATTGATATAAATGTGTATTTAAAGGTTATGAACTATTTAAATATAACTTATTTGTCATATTCTACATAAAAATACAGGAGACATAAATATTAAAACTACGCCCAAATCGTACAAACAAGTTTTTAAAGATTATAGAGAAAGAAAGAAAACTGAATTAAAAGAAATAGAAAAAGTACGAAGTAATTTTCGTCGCCAACAATCAACGTCAGAGCAAAAATTGAAAAATAAGGAGCTTGCTAAATTACAACAGCGTAAACACAGAGATCTTCAAAAAGTTCAAGGTATCATTGATATTCCTTGTTCTTCTTTTAGTCAAATGGAAGAACCCGTCTATCATTCAAGTTCGTTAGAAACGCGTGTTGTGAACCGCGTTAAATTGGCTTTACCAAAGTTGCCACAAAAAGCAGATATATCATTAAACAGTTAGCAATAGAAATGAACATATCTTTACCAGATATATCCAAGACAAAAAAGTGCATCCATTTATCTTCTAGTGTATTCAATCATGTACTATAATTTTACAACCGCGAAAAAAAATATCTCGATGGACCCCAGGTATGAAAGACTTTATAAAAATTGATGGTGAAAAATTTCAAAAACGTTTCTTGTTACTTAAATTAAGGGAATGTTATGCCCGGTACTCAGAAGAATTTGACATTAAAGATTAAATTTGGCATTTGAGAAAAAATTTTCCAAATTTTGTGTACTTTGTCCAGCTCAAATACTTACATATTAAGAGACGTCTCTTGAAACCTGCTGTTGTCTAATTCATGAAAATTTTATTTATATATGCAACGCTTTATCAAACAGTCTTTGTATGCAACATATACAGATTTTTTGAAAATGCTATCTCAATTTCGGATTCACCATTTAATTAAACGTCACCGAGCGTCTGTTTATCGCCACCAAATAGATAATATTATGGATGGTGAATTATTAATACACTTTGATTTTAGCGAAAACTTTTGCTGTACTCATCAAAAACAAGTTCAAAGTGCTTATTGGAGTCAAGGAGTCAATCTCAAATAACAATCTTAACTGTTGCTGTCTATGGTAAAGATTTGAAAAATGTAGTTGCTTATTTAACAGGTAAAAATGATCACAGCAAAACATGCGTCAGTGTTTTCCTTGAATTAACTTTGAAGGTATTTTTCTTAAACACTTCAATTTTTATATCTTTTATTTTTATCTTTCAGGGATGCATAACATTTGTAATATATTTTTTAAAGGCAAACGCAACCAATTCAATTAAAGTAACGTTGTGGAGTGATGGTCCATCTTCTCAATTTAAAAACCGCTTCATGTTAAAATTCCTGAAGTATTGTCAAGTGACATTTAATATTCTAACTTTCGAGTGGAGTTTTTTTGCTACAGCCCACGAAAAAGGATCCATTAATAACGTAGGAGGAACTTTAAAAAGAATAGCATGACAAAAGGTTAAAGTAAGACAGGTTATTATTCAAAATGCGAGGCAGTTTTATGAAGCTATATGCAAAGATTCGATGGTAAGTTTAATATATTTGACTGAAGATGAAATCGATCAACATTATAGTCAGCTAAGCGATACTTTACTGCTAGTATCGCTTAGCCGACTAAAATATCACTACTATCAGACGAATAACTCAGAAAACAAAAAATCGTTATTTAGTATATTGATTTATTTAGTTGATTTAATTGTCTTGCAATTTATTAAAGTGATTTGTTACGTTTTTTTTATTAAAAACTTGTTGATATTTCTTTTATTTTTCTAAGGATAACTATAAACATTGTTTAACTATTGTTTGAATTGCTTGTATACTTTTAAAAACTTTGGCAATGCTAAAATATACCTTAAAAGTACCTAAAATATAATGTTATCTGATAGTACAATATTTTGTCACGACCGCGATGTCACAACCGCGACTTTTTGTTAGCTACCATTTTATGTAAAACATGAACAAAAAAAAACAAAAAAATTGTATTATAGTTAATACAAAATCCTATAAAAAATAATTAAAAAGATTACATTTTTAATTTGTTGAAAGTTTTCTACAAAAAAACAAAATTAATTAAACAAGTTTTGTTTCTGTTTTTATAGCTGTTTACGACTGCGACTGATTTTATTTTGATATAGCGACTCATATGTAGGCATTTTATAGGCTGAATCAAGTTTATATGACTTTTAAGTTACATTCAATTTTGAATGACTTTGTAATGATGTACTTTCATTTTCACACATATACTTCAAAATCTGCCACACTTAAGGCTTTTGCTATATTTTGTAAAATATATATATATGTAAACACTTTTTTTTTATTTTTAGGTTCACTATATTGTTAAAACTTTGTACACAGTTTTATAAATGCCGACCTAAATCCAGACAGTTTTCCTGACTATAAAAAACGAATACAAATAATAAAATAAAATAAAAAACTATTTGTCATAATAAATGTAATAAAAAGGAAATTTTTTTATAGGGAGTAAGAGCGAAAACCTCAATTTAGCAGCAACCATGGTAATACTGTAATCATGGTAACCATTTGTAGAAAAGAGAAAAAGATGCAATCATACGACGATTGAGCAGAGGCTTAAGCTTTGCAGCTGGAGCAAGTCTAACTACATTTATCATAAGATTTTTAACTTTGCTTAAGCGGGCATCATTAGACTAACCAAGATAAATACGACAACAATAATCCTTACAAAGACAAACAAGAGATTAAAGATTAAAGAAAATGGCAAGCACTTTTATGCTAACTAAGCGATGGATTAAAAATATGGTTTCCATGAGAGATCTGTAGTAAAATAGAATTCAAGAAGACGTAAGGCAGAGAGCTAAGTAAACTGGTGCTATCTAGTAACATATCAGCAATAATGCCATAAATGTTGCAATAAATCTTGCATTCACCTTTCTATAATTACGGCTAATGATTCATCAGTAAAATGAGAGAATTAACATCTGTATTGATTGGCAAAAAACAAGTTGTTAAACTCAAGATGAGATGTTAAAGTTTTTCAATTAAAACCGAAAAGACCTTATTATTAATGGTATTAAGTAGATTGGGCACTAGGTAGAGGGTCAGAGCAGTCTTTCAAAGTTTTACAAAATGAAACCACGTATGCCATTTGCCAGTAGATAAGAATAGCATTTAGTTAAACACTTGTTAAATAGTTTAGAAAGTATTGAGGAACATTCGGGGGGCGACAGAGGAAAAAAAGAAAGAAAAAAAAAAAAGAAAAAAGCAAGAACGAATAGAAATAAAAAAAGAAGAGAGGTAAAAGTAAAGTCATCTAAAGCTTTAGTTTAAGGAAGCATCTACATTCTTTGGTACGATTCAAGGATTGTATAACCTTTTTACAGCTTCAGCTCATTGCTTGAAAATATTTCTCACTAACCTAAAAGCCAGGCAGTCCCGCTGTGAAAAGTCTTTCCCAAACTAGGTGGTCAGCTAGACATTATACATGAAAAGTAATTTATGATGGATGGCCCAAATAGTTACAGGATTTCAATCATGTATAACTGATTGAAGTGATAAGGAATTACGCAATGAAGCTACTAGTATGCTGGAAACCTTGGGAAGACAAGTTTAGTCAATAAAAGTTATGTTTGTAATTGCTTTACCTCATGTGAAAAGCTTTACCACATGTGAAAAATTATTGAAAACTTGAAAAATTGACTCTTAAGTAATTAAATTTAATATATAGGCTGTTTAATTATATGCATCATCACAAAAACAATTCATTCAAAAAAATTCTATTTTTTTGCAATTGTGTATATCTTAAGTACTTGGTATTTTGAGCTGTTGTTAAATCTCAAACTAGTTTCCCTTAGACATTACGTACTTGCAGGGTCGCCAAGAGCTTTCATGATGATTGGAGCATAGCACCAATTAGGCGCCCCTATAAGCTTGCATAATTTTAATTAAAAGCATGTACAACTATGTAAGTTAATGACTTGGTTTTATCTCTAATATCGTTTCTTTCTTCCTTTAAAATGTTACGAAATTCAATCAGGTTTGTAAGGCAACTTTTGTTATGTCTAAATCCATATTGAGACTTTGATATTAGATTGTGCACAGTATATCATAATTCCATTTGTGATAGTTACTCCTCCACTTTGCACGGTATAGGCGAGAGACGCCAGGTCGTTGTTATAAGTCTTGACTTTGATTCCTTTTTTGTGGCCCAACGTTAAATTTGATTTGCGTTAAGTTTTCAACACTCTTTAAAAAGTCGTTAAACCTCATCAAATAAAGTTTATTTAGTTTTTTTTTATTTATTTTGCTATTTAGATTCGTGATAAAATTTTCTTTCAGAACAATCATTGAAGTATTTATAAGATTTTTTTCTGTAGTAACCTGACAAATCTTTTTTTTTTTTTTTTTTGTTATTGGTTACATTTTAAACAACATGTCGTTATACAATATAAAGTTTACAAATTTTACAATATTAAATTGATAGAATGAATGGTTGAAAACCAACAAACTATCTCTAAATAAAACTAAAAGCAAATATATTCTTTTCAACTAAAAGAAAAATATTTAGTTGATAAAAAAATATATTTTTTTTATCAACTAAATATTCATGTTATATATCAAAAAATATATTCATGTTTAGATTTAAATATCGTATGCTGCCAAATATTTTTGACGACCTTTTTGTTATTATAAATCATAAATATCAAACAAAGCATTCATTGCATAACTATCAGGTACCAAAAACCTTATTATAACAGTCTAATTTCTCAATAACATACCGAGGGCCACATTTGTGAAACTCATTCCTTCCAATTGAAAGTAAAATTATAATTTCACTTCAAACTTTCAAAGTTATTTTAAAAAAACAGTTACTTGATTATGACATATCTCAAATTCTATTTTATTTTCAATATCTTCTTTTTTAATTCTTAACTTTTCTTTTGTTTGCTTAAAAGCAAAACATATTTTTTTTGCTTATTTATCTAAACTTGTATTTATTTCCTTTTTTTTATACATATATATTTTTATGTATGTAAAAAAAAATTTTTTTATGTATAAAAAAATGTAAAATGTTTATTTAAAAGTATTTATATTATTTTATTGATATTGTAAAATTTTATGACAGATTTATGATAGTTTTATAATGATAAACGATACAACGAGGCTAGATGATAAGACTTTTGTCTTCTGCCTGCTCCGGTCATATCTTAACTCAAAATATTTTGTAAATAACTTATTATGAAAATGACGAAATAAATTATAAAATAAAAAAATAAAAAAAACGATAGAAATAAAAGAACGCGAGGACTCGTAGAAGACCGTTAGGCTTTGTCGTCGAGAACCGCTAACATAAACGTGATAATTTCTCGTAATATTGGTAAAAGATAAACAAGATAATTACAAATTTTTTCCTAACAGAAAAGTCCGTTGAAAGTATTTAAATCTTATATATACTATATATCTAAAAAATCCCATAAAAGTCTGAGTATATATATAAATTTTTAAAAGTTTTTTGATTAATAAAAGGTTAAAAAGGAGATATACAAAAAAATATATGTATTAAAAGTATTAAGCCAAATCATCAAGTGTAAAAATTAATTCTTTAAGTTTTCGCTTAAATGAGTTGTAGTTACATTGTTCAATAAAAACTTGAGAAAAATTTTTTTAAACTATTTTATTCCATAAAAATGGTCTGCGAAAAGTGATGCAAAACTTGCTATAATTTGTTTAAAAATCTGTTTAATAAAACTAAACGTTTTGCATGGGTAAAACGTTCACTAAAATTTATTAAACGTGCTATATTCTTCTTATGACGATAAAGAGGTTCAAGTTTGCTTTTGTTGGTACTAGCCCATGCAATATTTGCGTAGTTAAAATGGCTGTGAATAAAAGAGAAATATAATCGAGTTAGAGTTTTCTTATTCAAAAAGTTTCTTACCTTATATAAAATTCCTATACTTTTTAAAGTTTTGTCGCATAAATCTTTAATGTGAATTTTCCAAGTAATGTTATCATTAATATAAACATCTAAAAATTTTGTAACATTTACTCTATTTATTTCGACATCATCAATGAAAAGGGGTGGCATTTTTTTAGGAATTAATTTTTTTTTAGAAGGTGGATGAAAGAAAATTCAATTAGTTTTTTAATGTTAAGTGATAACTTGTTTGATTTAAAACAGTTAGAAATCTTGTTTAATTCTAGGTTCATAAGTTGGAACAGCATAGGAATATTATTATGAGATAAAAAATAAATTGGTATCATCGGTAAACATTATTGTTTTTAATCTGGAAGATTCAAGAAATCTATGAAGATCGTTAATATATATGAGAAAAAGAAGAGGTCCGAGATTTGATACTTGCAGAACACCACAGATAATTTTTAGCAAATTCATTGGTGAAGGACTAAGGGATACAAATTGTTTGCGATTATTTAAATAACTTTTTAAACATTTAAGAACATTTCCAGTTATTCCGTAATGTTTGAGTTTTTTAAAAAGATTTTCTTGGTCTACAGTATCAAAGATTTTGGATAAGTCAATGAAGATGCCTAAAATATACTGAGATTTTTCAAACAATTCAGTGATATTACGTGTTAAGTGAAGAACCGCGTGTTCTGTTGAGTTGTTGTTTTTTAATCCATACTGATGGTTAAATGACAAATATTTGTCAGTAAGATGTGTGTAAATTCTGTTATGCATAATTCTTTTTAGAACTTTCGAAAAAACCAGGAGAACAGATATCGTGCGATAGTTATTAACATTTGTTAGATCTCCTTCTTTGAATATCGGTGTAACTTTGCTACTTTAAATTGATCAGGAAAAACTCCTTATCTTATTGAAGATGAAAAAATCTTAAAAAGAAAGTCTTAAATAATTCTGTTTGAATTTATAATTTTATTGCCATTTTTTAAAACGCATGATTCGGATATAGAGTTACCAAAAGTTCTCTTAGAATTTTTCATGTACGTTTGGAATGGTTTTCGTTTTGCTTAAGTAAATTAGAATAGTATTTTTTTTTAATTTTTTCTATGTCTTTCAAAAACTTTCGCAAAATTCTTGTATATGATTTTACTTTTAACAATAACATATTTTGTTTGTACATTGTGTCTACTTCAATGTCATCATTATAAAAAACAAGCCAAATTATTATTATTTTTTTTTTTTTTTTTTGTTTGTTTGCTTGGTTCCCACCAACCAAAATAAAAAGCTATATCTTTTTGGTAATATAAATAAAGCAAAGTTAGTTGCTATGCGTACCAAGTGCGCATAGCAACTAACTTTGCTTTATTTATATTACCAAATTTATTTTATACCTCATAGATTTTTTTTAGTAATTAACATTTTTTTTAGTAATTAAAATGCGCCCAGTGCACGCATGCGCCTTTTGCCCCTTCCTCTCGGCGGCCCTGTGTACTTCTTTGTTCTAAAATCCTCTTGAAATTTTGAAAATAAATATCTGGAACTTTTGGTGTCTCGAACAATTTTTTGATCCCTGAGCCAATTTCCTCTCTTTATCTCGAAATCTTCATCATATTTTTTCAAGAAATATTTTTAGAAAATTCCATTTGTTAAAATTCTAATTTTCAAAAACTCGATTTTAAAACTCAATTTATTTTTTTTAATTTTTAAAATTTTAAAAATTATTAAAACGATTTTAAGGCTTGAATATTTTTCGAATTGAACTTCTGAAAAAGGTTCCTTTAAAAGATTAATTGATTGTTTTACTGAAATTGTTTATCAAACGCGAAAATATGTTGCTACTCAAACGAAAACTTATAAACATATCAATAATAGAAAAATGCAAGGGATTAAAATACCTAGTTAAAGGGATGTTTAACAAAGAGGTTGCCCAAGAGTATGGTAAACCAATGAACACAATATCAACCTGGGTTAAGATTAAAAACAAATTATTGACTAAATCTTGAGTTATAAAAAATTTCCGGATTGGTTTCTGGTTTGGTTTCCGGTTTGGTTTAGGGCAAACAAACTCTTTATTAACTCGAGTAAAACGAAATTTTTTTTATTTTATCCTTCCTTTAAAAAATGAAGTTCTATCTTCTTTTCTGGTATTATTTATTGAAAATAAGTAGGGATAATGTTAACTAATTTTTGGGAGTATTTATTGACAAAAATCTAAACTGTAATAAACGTATCGCCTATTTTTGTAGTAAAATATCCAAAAGTATCAAAATTGTATACCAGTCACGTTATTTATTTAAAAAGCCACTACTCCGGCAAATCTACTACAGTTTTGTTAAAAGTTAAATCTAAACAACGGTAATATGATATGGGGTAGTACCTACAAAACTAAACTAGAACCTCTTTATAACAGAAACATGCTCTAAGAGTGATAAATTTTAAAAATAAAAACGAACACTCAAAACCTCTTTTTAACAAATGTTTTTATTAAAATTGTTTGAACTAAATGTATATGTTTTAATTCTCATATATAATTGCAAAATCCAAAAAAGTCCTTCAATTTTCTGTAGTTTTATAAACAAAAACCAGAGTATAAATATTAATTTCGAGAAAATAATACCTGTTAGAGCCTTCATGCTTGAGCAATTTAAAAGAACTTATTGTGAACCTCGTACCTGGAATAAATTTTTACTATTTAATTTAAATACTATTGATTTAAAAAACTTGAATTGCTTTAAAAAAAATTATTAAACAAAGTATTTTAAAGTATAAAAATTTAGTTATTGATTTTTTCTAAATTCATTCTCTGCAAGCTCCATAAAAAATTTCTAATATATATAAATATAATTTGAGCATTGCATTAGCAATAAATGTGTAAACACCAGAGTTGTTAACCGGAAGATTTCGTACAGCTCCGGAGAAAAAAAATTCTTTCGCAAGGATATTGAGAATCAGGAATACTTTTTTTTCGTTCCGAATTTTACGAAACAAAAACATATTAACATTTTAAGGTTTTATTTTTGAAATAATGATAAAAATTCAAATTTCTTTCGAAACGGAACTATTTCGCACTGCAACTTCTTAACGTAAAAAGACGTATTAAACGCGACATAGCAAATATATTTAATTACGTTTTAATAATCAAGTACGTAAAATTAATCAAGTAATTAAAACACTAATTATTATATGATATTGATAAGTTTCATCAGTAAACTTTTATGAATAAACCAAGACTTTCATAAAAGATACTTTTTTAAATGTCATTTAATGAATAAGAACTAAATAATGAAGTTAACTTGAACAACGTTAACATACGAATGCAACTGCGTAATCGGTAAACAAAGCTTTTGTTGAAATCTCCTTTAAGTAAAACTTAACTATATATTAAAAAGCTTCAAAAGAGCTCTCACTTGTTTTCAAATAGAATAATTTTATGTTTAGTCAGTTTATATGAGCTTTCGCTTTCGCTTTTATTACCTTTATAACAAAAAGTTAACTAAAAAAACTTTTAAAGAAAACCTTTTCAAAGATTTTCTCAGAAAAATGTTTTTCTTAGAAAAAAATTGGGATGAGAAGGTGGGAAGGGTACATGTTCCCCTTTGTATCCCCCTTGTAGGAGAAAACGGGGTAAGATAGCGAATAGAGCAAAATGACTTTTCATATAGCAACTCAACAAAAAAACTTAAAAATGGGTGAAAACAAAACTGTATTTACATCTTGTATTATAAAACACTAATTGGTTTTTTTAAATATTATTAACGCAATTTTATACGCATAAGTTTACTTTTTGTGCTTAAAAAAAATACCTTGCATTCGCTTATTTATAAGGAATGAGTGTCCTTCGGATGTAACTTTTTTAGAAATATTTTTTGCGAGCTGTAGTTATTTTGTGTTTCTTTTAGTAAAATTAGTTGATGGTTTTTAAATTTTTATAAAGTTGGAGTCAGAAACCGCATAATAAGTCATCTTGCCCCGAAAGAAAGTTTCTTTTCGTAAAGCGTTATTACGGAGTTATTATTATTATTTTTATTATTTTTGTGTAATGCGTTGGGGAAAACAAATTTGCGCATGTACAACTTCCGCAATAGCAATTTAAATTACGTAATATAAAAATGCGAAATTTTTGTAAGTTTTGTTTTTCGGCGAGCAACCCTAGCAAATACAAATAAATTTTTGTGAATATATTTTTATATCTATGACAACTTAAAGCGATTCTTGATTATAAAATCATTTAGTCTTCTGCAGTTTCCCGCGATTTTGTACATTGTGTTTCTTGAGGTAAGTTTCTACCAGGTTTGTAAGTTTTCACAAGACTTATAAGTTTTTACAAGACTTGTAAAAATTTATCTTTAATAACACAATGTAAAAAAATGAAAAAATGTAAAACTTCTTTTTATATATGATTTCAAGTTGTTTTTGTTTGAAGTGACAATTTTGTGTCACTTCCGGAAGTAAAACTTGAAATTATGTATAAATAGATGCAATATTTTCTCAAATCTTGCCGTTTGACAAACAACCTCAATGTAAAGACTTTTTTGAAATTTTTCCTTTTGACATTAATAATTTAACTCGTTTATTGTATATATTTTGTTATTTGTAATCGGACAGCAAATGAACTATTTACAGTTTGATACCTTTAACGTTTACAAATAGAATCATATTTTCAACCTCAAATAAGAATAAGTGCGTAAAAATTTAAATTAATTTTAAATAACAGTCAATCAGAATAATATTATTTTGATTATATCCCATGTATATTATTATACAATCTTTATCATGACATTTATCAAATGTTTTAGAAGACGTCGTTTACTAAAAATATAAAGACTTTTTTTTTAATTTTCTTTTTTTCCTAAAAACTTGTATATGATAATATAGTCTTTACCTCGAGCAAAATGCAAGACGCTCGTGTCAATATTTTAGTTTACTAAAAATAATAAAGGAAAATGAATAGTAAGCTAAGAAAAAAACACATTACCTCTAGCTGAAAATGTTTCTCGTCTCATGTTTGGGTGCTCCAAGAAGTCCTCACGGTTTTATCTCAGAGCTCCGCTAAATTGCATTTAATAAGAAAGTTCCATTTCATTTAATATAAAATTGCATTTAATAAGAAAGTTCCATTTAATTTAATATAAAATTGCATTTAATAAGAAAGAAATTTCTTTCTTACAAATGTTGCTTATATGGCTAGAGCCGGCTTCAAACCATTGACTGAAGCCAGAACTTTAACCACGACATCACGGCTACATAAATATTCATGAAATTGTTACTTAAATTTATGAAACTATTGCAAATGATATAAAAAATGCATTCTATCATTAATATTTGACTCAGCGTCTCGTCTCAATACAAATTTTTTTCTCGAAATATTTGGCACAAAAAAGTTAAAGCATTGTAAAATCGAAAATTGTGAATGCTCACTTAAATTCACCGCAACTTAAATTGGTTTTAGCCGAGCAGCTGATTACTCTGATTGCGAAAAATGGCATTTACTCAACTTTTTTGGTTTTAATATAAAAAATATCATCAAAGCTAATAGTATCAACAAAATAAAAATTCGAATGATTATTTGTTATTGATTTTTTGAGGAGACAACACTTTAATTTTAAAGATTTTGATCTGCTTGACAATTCCAAAGTCAAAGTTGTTGCTGAAATTTTTGAATATAGAAGTAATTAAAAGAAAAGGAAATCAGAAACTCAAGAACAATCAAAATGAATAAATGAAAACTTGGTACAACCTGAGCTAAGACGAGAATTGAAATATTACCATTTGAAGTCGCCCTTGCTGAAATTTAATAACAAGCACCGTAATATGCTGCAGTTTTGGCTGAATAAATTAGAAAATGGTAATGAATCTGTGCAAGAATCTTGATTGACGAAATAATTTCAAGTCTTCTCGTAATTTTAGATATACGTTTCCAAAAAACTTTTGAATGTGATGTTTTTATTGCTATACTCCTATTGGTTCCTCGTTTCTCAAGAAATAGTGCTGGTCATAAAGTCAAGGAGTATATCATCTACTTAAAATTCATGAAACACAAAAGAAAAACTTGATGAGATCAGTTAATTACATAAAAATGTATACAATGAAGTTGAAGAACTTTTGTCTTAACAAGTAGAGGTTTTAATATTATTTAATAATTGATACTTACGAGTACTTAATATCAAACGGTTAATAAAATTTGTTTAATTAAACTGACGCTAAAAAATTTTGATTGGGGATTTATAAAAGTTCAATGCAACTTACATAATATTAACAATTTTTATCATTGTATGAAAAATCTTTTTATTAAATTATAGAATCAAAAAACAAACTAAATAAAAATTATTCAAAATGTTATTGATTTAATAAACAAAATTCGTTTTCAGGTGTTATATCACAACGTTTATTTAAATCGGACAGATGATCAATAATCATGTGCAATGATCATCATGTTATCATGTGCAATGATCATCAATGACCAATGCGCATTGCGCATTGAACAGATGCACTACAAATGATGTCTGGTGATCCGTCCAATGCTGCTTTAATACGAATTAAAGAAATCATTGGAATTATTTCAAAATAAGTGTTTAAAAAAAGGCTTAGATTCAGCATAAAATAATTTGTTCTCAAAATTAGTGAAATATTGAGAATAAATATTATTAAATAACATAGTTAAATATACCTTTTGATGTCTAAATTTATGTCTAAATATTTAGTGCATTTAAGAGGAAGTGCATTTAGCCAGAAAGTTCACGCCTCCTTCCTTACCGTGACGCGAAAATATGTCCAAAGCTCGTTTCGAACCTGGATCACCTGCTTATAAAGCAAGCGCTCTAACCACTGCTCCACGGCCGCGATATATTATAAGTATATGTCTAAATATATATTCTATGTTTATTTAGACATCAATATATAAGTATATGTCTAAATATACATTTTTAATATCTCCGCCTGAAGGAGGAGGTAAACCACTCATGTTATGCCAAATACATGATTTACAAATAACAAATATTATATATTGTATTGAGCCACGTATTGGGGGTGAATGAAAGTTTTAATATCCTTGAATTTTGGCACATAAAACGCGATATTCCTAGTCGGAAAAAGTTTTTCAATTTATCTCACGTTGTTTTTCGGTGCTGCATTTTCTCAGGTTAAGGTGACCGAAAATAGCTTTTCAATGGTCGTCGCCCATTAAAGACTTTTAAAAGAAATACTAAACGCAATATTATTCGTTGAATAAAATTTGAATTATTTTAACAAAGTAAAGTTCTTTTAATAGCGTTAATCATATGATTTTAAAAGGAATATAAAACGAGTATAAAACGTATATAAAATAAACTTTAAATCTTGTCTTTAAACACACAATTTAAAGAGATCATTATAACAAATTTTTGTTATGATGATCAAATCGATTTTTATTCAACTCTGTAAAATATAATTACGTATCTAACGTAGTTTTCTTTTTTTTTTTTTGTACCGGAAGTTTCTTTGCTTCTAGTGTAAATATGAAAATACCGATTTATTTGACAGCTTTAGAAAAAAACTTCCCTCTGTTATAAAATCTTTTGTCAAAGTTTAGCAACTCACCATGTAAAACGCTAATTTGAAGTCGAATTTGCGTAAGTCAGTAAAATCCAAACTGTGAATCAAAGTACGTTTTCTTGTCCCACTGGTCTTTATAATAAGTATTTTATTAATGTTACTCGGTAATCGGTGGAATTGTATTGTATTAATGTTACTCGGTAATCGGTGGAATAAATTATACGCGAATTTTTTTTAATCAAAACTTTATATCTTAAGGAATAAATATTTTATTAATTTCAATGTAAACAAGTTTATATAATAATATTTTTTATATTATTATTCTTAAATATTATTATTAAAAAATAAAAAAATACATCGATTGATAATATGCAAAGTTTTATGCGCATTACATTAACTGAAGAAAATATCTTTGTGTATTGCTTATAGTAATAAAAATAGCTTAGAGCTATAAAAAAGCTCATAGCTATAAAAGACATTATGTACAGTTTATAGCTATAAACAGTAGACACTAGATAATCGGTATCATATAAGTCGATACCGAGAAGAATGGTCTCGTATCGCGTGGTATCGCTTATATATTGATATCGATACTATCAGTATCGGTTCGATACCACTCGATACCAAAAAGGAAGGTCTCGTATCGTGTGGTATCGCTTATATTCCAATGTCGATACTATCAGTATCGCTTCGATACCAAACGATACCGATAATAAAAAGAATCGTATAGTATCGCATGGTCTCGAATCGAGACTCTCAGTAAAACAAAAAACAAAAAATTAAAATGTGACTTATTGAATTTTTATTAACAAAATACAAGTACAATTGCTTTTTAGAGATTTAGTTATTGTTTTTTAATAATCTACAATATTTTGGCTATCGTCAATTCGTTGTTTTTTCCTTTGCCGTACTTTCGTTGGTATTTTAGGATTTTCTTCTATTAATTTTTTTTTTTTTTTTTTTTTTTTTTATTTATTCAAAATAAGTTTTACAATATAAGAATGAATAAAATACGTATAGTCAGAATTACAATTTTGTTAACGTTACAACAAGAACGCGGATACTCGCAGAAGATCATAAGATCTTGTCATCGAGAACCGCCTAAACAGATTTTAAATAATAAATAATCCTTTAATAATTCATAGACAAATATTCACACATAAATACAAATATAATTATTTAAACATATTTAAACATACAAACATGTAAATAAATATACTTACACATCAATATATATATATATATATATATACACATACAAACACTACTCAAAAATACACATACATATATACGTATATATATATATATATATATATATATATATATACATATATATATATATATATATATATATATATATATATATATATATATATATAAATATAAGTTAAGATAAAAGATTTCGTATATATAAATTACGATAAAATATTTCCTAAGAGTATTAATAAAAAACAAAACAAACTTAAAAATATATCAGAATGTTTTCAACTGAGAAAAGAATTTCTTTCAATTTTCTTTTATATAAGAAAAAGTTCCATTCATGAGAGAAATCAAAAAGTTTTAACAGTATTTTGTTCCATAAAAATGCTCCTCTAAATGAAATACAAAATTTACCAAAATTAGTTTTGAAAACTGGTTAAAGAATAAAATTTTCATTACGCAAATTGTATTTATTTTTAACTTTTAAAGAATATAAATTGTGAAAAGAAATTGGAGATGTGCGAGACTTACATTTAAACATAAAACACAATACATTAAAAATATTAAGTTGATATATATTAAGAATATTCATTTCGTTTAAAAGAGGCTTAGCATGATAAAACCGATGTTTAAAATTAATAAGTCGTGCAACATGTTTCTGTTGGCGATAAAGTGGTTCTAATTTAGTTTTACTTACACTACCCCAAGCCGCATTAGCATAGTTTAGATGGCAATGAATAAAAGAGTGGTAAAGCTGAATTAAAGTATGTTTATTTAGCATGCTTCTTATTTTAAATAGTATTCCGATACTTTTGGAAATTTTAGAGGATAAGTTTTCAATGTGTTTTTTCCATGTCAGATTTTCATCAATAAAAACCCCTAAAAAATTTGTAGCCGTTACTCTTTTAATTTGAATGTCATCTATAAAAAGAGCAGGCAATTCACTTGGTAGAAGATGTTTTTTGTAGTATGGATGAAAAAGAGACCATTTTGTTTTTTCAATGTTAAGAGAAAGCTTATTTAATTTAAACCATTCTGAAATTTTAATTAATTCTATGTTCATACTTTGAAATAGGGTAATTATGTTACTATGAGATAGAAAAAAATTCGTGTCGTCAGCAAACATAACTGTCATTAAATTAGATGCTTCATAAAGATCGTTTATGTAAATGAGAAATAGGAGAGGTCCTAGGACAGACCCTTGAGGAACTCCGCATGTTACATCTAACAAGTTTGATTTCGATGATACGTCATAGTGAACAAATTGCTTTCTATTACTTAAATAACTTTTTAAAAGCTTCAAAACATTGCCAGAGATTCCATAATATTTAAGTTTTTTAAAAAGAATTTTATGATCTATCGTATCAAAGGCTTTAGACAAGTCAATAAAAATGCCTAAAGTAAATTTGGAACTTTCAAATGATTCAGTAATATATTGTGTTATTTGGAGTATAGCGTGTTCAGTGGAGTTATTTTTTTTAAACCCATATTGATTTTTGTATAGGATATTATTTTGAGAAAGATGATTAAAAATTTTATTATAAAGAATTCTCTCTATAATCTTTGAGAAAACAGAGAGAACAGATATTGGACGGTAATTACTAACATTAAGTAAGTCTCCACCTTTAAATATTGGTGAAACTCTAGCTATTTTTAATTCATCAGGAAAAATTCCTTGTTGAATTGAACATTTAAATATTTTAAAAAGGATATTTTTTATGATATCATATGAATCAATGACAATGTTTCCATTGATATAATCAGGACCGACTGCTCTATTTAACTTTAGCATTTTAAAAGCTCTATCAAATTCATCAAAAGACAATTCAAAAGAATTTAGATAAGATATTAAAGGAAAACTACATCTGTTTATTGTTTTGTTTATGTTTGAAATTTTTTTTGCTAAATTTGGTCTAACTGAAGTAAAGAATTCATTCATTTTATTAGCTACCACTCCTGGATTATCAAATATTTTATTATTAATTTTAATAGCTTTAGGTAAAGAGCTAGCTTTCAATTTCTTACTGCCTGTAATTTCTCTTAAAACTTGCCATGTTTGCTTTGAATTATCTTTATATTTTTCTAGTAAATTTATGTAGTATCTTTTTTTTAAATTTTTTCTTTGCATTTCAAATTTTTTAGCGTAATTCTTATAAATTGTTTTACTTTCTAATGTTACTTTAAAACGTTTGATGAAAGGTTTATTATGGTGTAGAATTTTTTTGATGTTTGTGTGTATGGAGAAAAAAATGGGAAAGTGATCAGAGACGTCACTTTTAATAATACCTTTTTTTAAAGATAAGTTAAAAACGTCAGTTGTAATTATATTATCTAATATAGAGGCTGATGTTGATGATATTCTGGTAGGCTTATTTATTAACGGTATCGCTCCAATTTCGAAAATGTCATTGTAAAACTTTTTAATGTTAGTATTAGTGTGGTATTCAAAACAGTTTAAATTAAAATCACCAATTATGTAGTTTAATTTCTTTTCATGTGAACTTTTTTTAATTATATCATTATGTAAAAAGGCATTAAAATCCTCAATTACGCCATTTGGTGGGCGATAACAACAACTTAAAATTATATTTTTGGCATTTTTAGTTAAAATTTCAATACTTAAAACCTCTTTATCGCCATCAGAAATGCTTAAGTCTGGCCTGTTAATAAACCGCAAGTATTCATTCACGTAAAAAAGAATACCACCACCTTGCTTTTTATTTTTACGGGCTAAAGAAATTAAATTAAAACCTGGAAGGTGGAGATTTGAGTTTTTAACATCATCAGAACTGCACCTTGTCTCTGTAATGCATATTATGTTAAAAATATTAAAAGTTTCTTCTATATTACTATGAAAAGTATCAAAGTTTTTTTTTAAACTTCTTATATTAAAATGAATAACATTAAGAAAATCCCTATTAAGATAATCTTTCAATTCATTGTTATAAAAATAAGAGCAGTTTTGCAGAGCACTTGCTTCACTAAAATAATTTATGTCAGGATCGGATTCATTATCAAGTAAAAAATCATTAATTTGAAAAAAGTTAAATGAAATTGACTCAAAATTTAGTTGGTTTGAATCCATTTCAGAATTTAAATAATTTTATAACTATGAATTGAAAAAAAAAAAAAAAATTTACTTAAAATCGTGTGTGAATAATTTGTTATAAGTAACCTTAGCATACTTTCCTTTACTTCGTAGCTCCTTTGCTTCCGCGAATAACTTTCTTCTTATTTCCATAGTACGTTCGCTAAAATCTTCATTTATAAACAAATTTTCATTCCAGAGTTTTGCCTTTACGAACTTATCCAAAATCGCGTTCTTGTCTTTATAGTTTAAAAATTTTACAACAATAGTTCTATTTATTCTTTTAACACCCATCACCTTTTTTCCAACTCTATGGGCTCTCTCAATTTCGATATTACCATTTAAACCCAATTTAGTTTTTAAAATTTCTCTTATTTTACTTTCAGTTTCTTGCCAGGTTTCAATTTCTTTTTCTTCTATATCATTAAATCTCAAATTATTTCTGCGACTCCTATCTTCAAGTTCAGCCAACTTATCTTTAATAACGTTATCATTTTCTATATTTATTTTTGTGTCGTTCAGTTGATATACTGATGACATTGCTGTTTTTTTAGAAACATCTATTTCCAATAGTAAATTTTCATATTTGTCACTGACAAATTCAACACTTTTTTTCAGGTCGCTTACTTCATTTTTTAAATTTTTATTTTCTTCTTGCATAACTGATATTTTACTCTCTAGTTTATCAATCCTGTCGCTAAATAGCTTCATTATTGTGTTTTCATGAATATCCATAATTTCTTTTAAATGAGTAATTGAAATACTTTTATTAGCCACTAAAATGTTCACGGCCGTAATATTGGCAAAGATAAGTCTGATTCATGTCCTATATCACTTTCATTTTCTTGTTCGATGGGTCATTTTTTAATGTAATTTTCAAGAGCGAAATAGTTCTGCATTATAAATACAAGCTTATCTGCCTTGTCAATATCGAGATTGTATCTATGATCAGCGATGACAAAGCCAGAAGCAGAAAATGCTCTTTCAGATGATGCAGAGGTTGGTGGAGTTGCCAACCAAGATCTTGCAACACCCGAAAGGATAGGAAGTTCCGCTGCATGCTGCTTCCACCATGCTAAGGTGTCAGTTTTTCCTGCATTTTTGAATCTTACTGTTTTTTGGTATTTTTCCATTTCAAAATTAATAGGAGGGTTTTCGTGTATATGATGTGAATTAGTATCTTCCTTATACTTTGCTAAAATAATATTGTACTCATTTTCCTCCCAACCTTGTGCATTATCAGCAACGGAATTGTTACTACCGTTGTTATTTCTGGAGCTTGAGACAGACAATGAAGAATTCTTAAGGTATTCTTTGGTTGTGGGATGGTTTTCAACCAGTTTTTAAATATTTTCATCGTCAACATCAAGAAGATGTCCACGAAAAAATGGATGAAGGTAATGTCCTAGTGCAAATTCGGGTAATTTACGGCCTTTGTCTGGGAATCTCTTATTTAGTTCTGACAATAAGTCTTCCAAGAATTTTTCTACTAATTTGTTGTTTCCATGAGTAACATAATTTTTCTTTCTCGATGAAGTTGATGAGTGCTGTTACTTTCCACAGTGACATGTCAATTCGGATCTCTGTGTCAGAAGATAAAAAAAAACTGATAATTCTTTTACAGATTTAAGTACTGGAACTTCAAAAACTAGGAACTGTTCATCTGTAGGTAGGGTTTTTTTCCAATCATCAACTTCTGTATCGCGTAAGGATATGAGTGGAACCTTCACTCGAAGTGTGACGTGCAGTATATCGTAATGGCTGTTCCATCTCGTGGTTACTGTGGAGGGTATTTTGAGATAATTCACATCTAACCTAGAACAAGCAACTTTCAACGAAGCACTGAAGGCTGTCGATTTATGAAGCCTGGTAGTAGGTGAGCTTGCTTTAAAAAAAGCATCTTTCAGTTCCGGGGTACCCTCAACTGTTCTTTGAAGTGCTATGTTGAGTTTGTGATCACTGCATGTAACAGAACCTTCTTCTTTAGTTATTAAAGGCACACTGTTGTTTAGAGCACATGCCATATTTGATACCTGATCAATAACACACAGTTTATTGGGTATTTTTTTTTAATGATTCAGGGTATGAGAGTGTGTTATCAAGTGCTTTTGCAATGCTAATACCAGTGTGTCGCTCTTTGAATAGGCACACATCTAATGTAAATTTCTTTAGGGTTAAGTCTGGCTAGATATAATGTAACGGACACGTATGAATCATTTGCCCTTGATGTCCAGTGGTCAGTGGTTATGGCAACCTGATTAAGTTCTATGAGTTCTTTTTCCATAACTTCATGCATTACTACCTTCAGTGTATGGTAAAGCTGAGGGAGTTTATTTTTTGAGAAAATCGTTGAAGGTTTTATTGTGGCATTTGGTAATATTTTGTTCATAAACCTCTTAAAATTTTCAGAATCAGCAAAACTGAACGGCAAGCACTCAGTAGCAATCAAAGTAATGATGTCATGATCAACTACTAATTGACGCCGATCTTGAAGTGGCCACTTTTTTGTAACCGCCTTCTTCGGGAGAGTGAGAGTTTTAAAGGCTACATCTTTTGCGGATCCAGAAGCACCTGCCTTGATTACGTTTAGTTCTTCATATACTTGTGATCTCCACTCGTCTTCTTTTTTTAGAAGTTCGATGGATGTTGTGTTTGAATATGCTTTCGCAAGCCAGTAGTATTTGCTTGCTTTGTTGCAAGCTTATTTCCACAAGTTTTACAAAGAGCAGATTCTCCTGAAAATGTAAAATACATTTTAATAACAAATAAAATGGTTTTACTTTTTTATTGTTATTTTGTTTTATTTTTATTAAAACAATAGAGCCGGGACGCTTCGATCTCACTTGGGGCCTGAGGCAAAATAAAGTTTTGGGGGCATTTACTGTAAATTTTACCTCTAAAAATGTCAAAAGAGTTAAATAATTTCAGAAATATTATTACCAAAAAAAGACCCTTTGATAGGCGTGAATTTAATTTTTTTTTTTTTTTTTACAATTAGTTACTAGGCATCTTTATATGAAACAAAAACAAATTCAGAGTGGGTCGGCATACAACCTGGCCTTCAATTTAGCACACTGTGCTTTGCGATTTATGAATTATTGCTCCACCAATTAAATTATTATTTTTTTTAAATCTTTATAGTTAATAAACAATAATAGTTATAACGTAAAAATGCAAAAAAAACCTGCATTTTTAGTTAAAAAAAAAACTTGAATTCTCATGAAAGACTTGAAACTAGAACTCCGTGCTTATATGCCATAACTTTATCCGCTTGGCCACGCAAACTTACGAGTTTTAAAGTTAACCCTTTAAGCGGCACCTTTTTTTTTAGCCGTACATCCAAATGCGCGGGTTATTTTGAATAAAACTCAACTTTTTACTAATTCAAATTTAATATGAAAATAATGTATAAAAATATCATTTAAAACACAGTATTAGTGAGAAAACATGTTATTAATACTAAAAAATATATATTTTAACACTAGTAGTATTTTTTTGAATGATAGAGTTGGAAACATGGTGCAGCACACAACCCTACATCACAAGGGGTGCACTCATAACGAGAATCTTTTCTTTTCCCCTTTTTTCTGCATACAACACACCTCCGTTGAGGTGCAGTTTTACATTCTGTTTCCGGAGCATATGATGGAAAATGACGATGCACTAATCGCATTGGATTTCCATCAAGACTTAGTCTCCCACCCTGTCCGGATGTTACTATGTCATAACCATAAAAAGAAACTAAAGCACTAACAAGCTGCATTCTGAATTCTAAAGCCTTTAGTTTACCTCCTAACATTTTGTGAATGACTTGTGCATTAAATATGGAAAGATTAATCAGATGAAAATAAAACTTCTTATACCACTTTTTCACCCTTTTTCGCTCACAAGCATAGGAGGTGGTCATTTGATCACTAAGATCAACACCACCCATGTTGCTGTTGTAAATGTGGATAACAGTTGGTACTTCTTTCCTTGCACCTTTACGTAAGACAATTTCTAAAGTATCAGGTATGCAGGTGGTTATCATGTAAACATCACGTTTATCCTTCCATTGCATTACCATGAATTGATATCCTTGCTCGTATGCAACACACCTTTCATTTGATTTCAATTTTGCGTTAATAACATCTTTTGGTAGATACTTTCTGTAGCTTCGTAATGTTCCCACAACATCAGTCTTTCTTTGAATAAGAAAATCACAAATTTCCAATGAGGTATACCAATTGTCAAGGTATATACACCGTCCAACATCTAACAGTTCTTCAGATAATGACATTACTACATCGGTGGCCTGATATTTGTATTGTTGAGAAATTTCTGTGCCAGCACCAAGGTATATAATTTGATTCCAGACATATCCTGTTTTCCCACATGCCAATGCAAACGTCTTAATACCGAAGTGTGCACTTTTTGATCGTATCGATTGTTTAAACGACAGCCTTCCCTTCCACAAAAGTAATGATTCATCTATGGATATATCACGTCCTGGTTGTAACAATTTTCCAGCGGTTAACAATGTACTCCTGAATGTATTTAATTTTTATATCCTTTGTATAACTTTTGTCCACAAAACTAGAAATATCTACAAAATGAAGAAATCTCTCTAGCAATAATAATTTGTTTTGCGATCGTATACTTTTAAAGCCTGGTGTTTCAAACAGTTTGCTTTTTGTATAGTACATTCGCAATTTGGGCTTTCGAATAATACCACAGTAGATTATCACTGCAAAATGAAGGCGTATGTCACGAGATGTAAATATAGCTCCACTATTGATAAATTTAAATATACGAGAGCTTCTTTGAAATACTTTACCTCCTGTCATTTGGTTAAAGTATATGTTAGTTTGTTCAGCAATGTACTCACAAAGTTCGTTTGTAATAATATATTCAAATAATTCAAGAGGGTCAGAGTTTTTTATATCTCCATTGACTTTTTCTTCAGAAATAAAATTAAATCGTCTCATTCCTTCTTTAGGAGGTTCCTTTTGCCAATTTAAATTCTCATAGCAACTAACTTTCTTCTTCTTTAGAGCTGGAACTACTTTTATATTCTTGATATTTTGCTCAATTGATGGAATATTCTTAAAATTATCGTCACTGTAATCACTCAGATATAATTCTTCATCTGTTTCTGATTCGATTAAAAATTCTATTTCACTTCTATTTCACTTCTAACCCTAACCCTAACCCTGTCAGATTAAGATTCTGTCAACGAAGAAAGATCTGAGTCTTCTTCCAAGACAAAATTTACAGCGTCTTGAACAGATATTGATCGTCGTTTATCTACCTTTTTTTTTTTTATTTCTAAACGAAATTTGTGTTTATTAGTTCCGTAGAACATTCGAGAATAGTAAAATCGTGGTTTGAAGGGTGTATGACTAATTTTAAGGTGTTACAAACTCTATAAGTAATACCTTATACCAGTGCGTATTATTACGGCGGTGCTCCTTAACTCCTAAAACGGTCCTCCGTATTATTACGGCGTTTTGTCTTAAAGGGTTAAGTTATTTATCTAATAATAATTCTGCCGGTATCTGTTTTTAGAATTATTTCCCGACATTGCCGGCAATTACCTTTTGAGATAAAGTATAAAAAATACTTAGTGCTTACCTATATTTTTTTTGAAATAATCCCAGATTAAAGATGTTGTAAAAGGCAAAACGAGTGAAGATTAGTTTTCTTTAATAACTAAAGCATACTAATGTTTAATTGTTTAAAACTAAAGTTTAGTGTTGAATGTTGAACACAGAACAAAGCGAGAATACGATACCACGAGAGAATTAATTAAAGTAACAATACCAGAAGAGAAATTAAAATATGAATGCGATATCACACAATTAATTAAACTAAAATAACTGTAGTGACTGTTACGAAATCAATTCCCCTTGAATAATCATTTCTAATAAGCGTTTAGAATAGTCATTAACGATTGCATCACAAACAATTCCCTTTGGAGAATTATATGAAAAATTCTAATTAATGATAGTTACAAAACTAATTCCCTTTGAACAAACATTTCTAATAATCGTTTAGAATAATCATTAACCATTGCATCACAAGCAATTTTCTATGGAGAATTATATGAAAAACACTCTTTAACGATTGCAAAACTATTTCCTTGTAGATTATATCCGCGCAAAAAAATTTTCGCTTGAATGGAATAAAAATTTGATAGAGTTGGAACTACAACATGGAAAATTACACATTGCAGGGGCTGATCCAGGTTATTGTTCTAGGGGGGTAGTCGGACCAAAAAAAATATAAAAAATTAGGTTTGCGTTTTTTCAAAATAAAACAACTGTTTCATTTGATATTTAGAATGATTTTAGAAAGGTTGTATAATAGTAATAATAAATATATTGAATGGTTATATAAATTTTTTTTATTTTTTCTTATTTTTTTTTTATTTTATCTATAATATTTTGAAGTTTGACGTTTCTTAGATAGGGAAAGAAGTAGTTAACCCGAATGCCAAATGATACTATCGGTACCAAACAATACCAACATAACCGATAACTTTTGATACTAGTATCGATATCGATACCGTAAGGTATCGCACCGAGACCAAACGATACCAACATAAACGATACTTTAGATACCAGTATCGCATGATCTTGAAGTCGATACTGTAAAGTATCATATCGAGACCAAACGAGACCAAACGGTACCAACATTAACGATACTTTCGATAACAGTATCGCGTGATTTCGATACCGATACATTATGGTATCGCACCGATACCAGACGAGAAATCGAGACTCGAGACCGATTATCTAGTGTCTATTAAACAGCTGTTAAGTTATTATATTTGGGTAGTCAGAAGTAAGCAAGTCAATTTTTCAAAAAACGAGTTAAGAATAAATTTTATTAGTTTTAATTAGTAAAAATGAGTTAAGTATACTTTTATTGTTTTGTAATAAAAAAGTTGAATTAAAAATATGCCAAATTAACGCAGTCTAATCAACGTTCAATTATTTAAAGAAAAACTAGTGAACTTTTTCATTTTAAATTAAAATAAGTATTGTTATTTTTATTATGATTATGATTATTTTTATTACTTTTATATTCATTAAAATTTAATGTATATAAAAGTAATAAAAATAAAAAGAATATAAAAAGTTCAACTTTTAATATTTTAATTTTAACAATGTTAAATAAATTAAATTGTCCAATCACCACGTAAACTCATTTAATTTTGACCCCTCATATATCATCAATTAGCTGTAAGATCTACGTTTTATCAGACTTTTTGGCGCGAAGCTCAGGAAGTCAGAAGAAAACTTAAGCTTAGTTTTAGCTTTAAAAATGTTGCACAACATGTTGTGCCACTTTGTTGACAACAATTAATTTGTTTATGTTTCCGTAACAACAAAGTTGTTCTACAACTATTGGAAACCAATCTTTATTTCAAACAGCCAAAATATATTTTTGTCAAACAATTTTATGACGGGGGTATTTTTTTGTTTTTGTTTTTTGTTTTGTTTTGTTTGCTTATAATTTCTCCGTTTGATAACATTTATAATTTTAAAGTATATAAATAAAAACATTGGCGGGGCATTTTTTTGTCTTATCACCGACCCCCATTTTTACGTATTTACAATAATTGTAAAATATGTGTATAGTTTACAAATTATTTATTGAAAAATATAAAAGTAAAAAATATTTTAAAGATAAATAAAAAATCATAAAAAAAATTTATAAAAAAAATTCAACTAATAATCTCTATACAAAATATTTCTTAAACGTAATTATAAAGATATATGAATATATAATAAACATATAAAATGTCTAACTCTGAAGTGAAGCCGTATTGGGATGGCGAAACAATGTTGGAAGCCATTTTTAATTAGGGCAAAAAACTTACTTAACTAGATAAAGTTTTAAAATTTTAAACATCGAAACGGTGGATGTCAGCGCTGGGAATGACTCTAACAGATATATAAAAGTAAATGATTGATTTTTTCAAAGATTTATAAGTATAATATTTTAAAAAATAAAGTAAAAATAAAGTGCTAAAATCCAAGATGTATAACAACTTTTATAATATTAGAAATAAATTATCAAGTAGAAGAATGCATTTTTTTCGGTTGAGTTTGAAAAGATAAAAGGAAGTTGGTAGATCAAAATTCTGCGAAGCAATATGATTCCATAAGTGGGGTTCACAATAAGCAATGTAAAATTAATCAAATTTTGTGTGACAAAATGGCTTATTTAAATAATTAATGTTTCTCATATCGTATTTGTTGTCAGGTTTCAGTTTGAAAGTATCATTAAAAACGGTAGGCTAAAATATGTTTAAATTACTTACTTCTACATAAATATACAAAACATAAAATTATAAATGCATTGATTTCAAATAAATTTATTAATCTCAATATTCAGTAAAAAGAGTTTTGTATCTAAATTTATTTCAGTTTTGTCAATATAAAGTTGTGACAAGTTTGTTGGTAATAATCGCTTTTTTACAAATGGAAAAAAGTCCATTTGGTTCTAATAATATTTAAAGTTAACTTATTATATTTAAACCAGTTAGATATATATTTTAATTCTTCATACATAGTAGTATAGAGTTCAAAGATATTACTGGTTAAGAGAAATAAAGTGGTATTATTTGCATACATGATGCTTATTAGGCTACAAGCTTAATTTATATAATTTATATATATTAAGAAAAGTAGGGGTTTAGGGATAAAATCCTGAGGAATACCACAGACAATATTAAGGCAATAGTTTTGATAACCGTCATTACTAATTACAAACTTTTTTCTTTTTGTTAAACAGTCTCTAAACCTTTTTAAGCAATTCCTTTAACTCCATATATTTAAGTTTTTGAAGTAAAATGTGACGATCTACTGAGTCAAAAGCTTTTCATAGGTCATTGAAAATGCTTAACATATAACACAGTGGCGGATCCAGCATTTTTTGATCATTGAGATAGCTAACTTCCAGACATGTAGCTAACTCCAAACATTTATATGTTTATACTTATGTCAAATAATAAAAGTTTGCAAAAAATTGCGATGATTGGAGGCTGAGAACAAAAAAGCCCCAAAACTTTTGCTACACCTGCCCCAAACGTGAGACCAACAAGTTGATAAATTATTTTTTGTACTATTCTCAACTAGACTTATATTCATCAATAATTTTTTAAGTTTCATAGTATTATCTCTAAGCGTTCAAAAATTATGACCATATAAAATTTGCGTAGGATAAAATCTTAGATCTAAAGCGTTTAAAAAGCTTACTGAAACGTGAGTGATGGTTTATGACTATTAGTCAAAATTTTACTATGTAAAATTATGTAAAACATGAATTATGTAAAACATATTGCAAATAACAGGGGCAAAAAGTAGATATAATTTGTCCAATCGCCAACACCCATAAGTTCTAAAATTATTTCTTCATAGTTTAAATATTGCTTCTGCCAATTAATTTGAAGCCAAATTATTGTTTGTTGCTAATTGACAATTGGCACATTATCTTCGTTTAATTTCTTAAATAAACACGGTATTTGGAACCTCTAATATTTTTGAAAGATTTTTCTCTACCATTGAAAAAATACACTCTACCTTAGCACTCTTACCGACGCACAAAAATACACTAAAAGTTTTAAAAAGTCTACATTTAGGCTGAGACAAGCAAACGTGTTCATTTTATTTGAAGGTTTTTAAAAAAGCTTGTGACAACATTTGAAAATCATCTATATATTTTTTTAAGATTTTATTGTTCCCCTACTATAACTGTAGGAAGCTCTTTTTATGTTTTTCATATATTGCCTTTAGAAACTCCACAACTTAATTTTTTATTTTTATATATATCGTTGATTTTGTACGTTTTTTATATTAGCATTACGTTTGATAGCAATCTATTCAGATCGAAATATGACGAACAAACTAAATAAAAAAATCTGACTGCTTTATTTATGTTTTAAATTATCACAGAATTTTAGCACAATAAAAATTTACAACAAAAAAAATCGCTGAAACAATAAAAATGTTCAAGTACTCAGTTTTTTTGAAACTTAAGGGGTATTTTCTGCAAATTTGGGCTTGCAAAACATAAGTTAGTATATATTATATTTACTCACCTTTGTAAATGTAATATATACTATCTTAGTATATGCCAGCGAGCAGTCTATTCAGCAGTGCTGGGCCATTATTCAAGTAATAATTCAGCACTGCTGAACAGATTGCTGAAAGACTACTCACTGGCATATACTAATCTAGTATGTATGTAAGCTAGTATAGACTGCTCACTGACAGATATTTAGCTAGCTTTTGTCTGTGTAATTAAAAAACTAATTTTTAACCAAATCTGTAAGCAAGATAAAGGTGAGTAGGATGTTGCAAACAAGAAAAAATGGAGTAGAACGTTTCAGGAAATTTTTGGTTATGACATTTAAAATTTTTCAACTTGAATTCTCAATTTATTTATTTTTTATTTGATTGCGAACAGCAAACCATCTATATCTATTTAACCAGATATGCAATTAAGTTTACGTTTTCAGATTTGTTTCTTTATAGATACAACAGTTTGCTAGATCTAACCTTAAACTTATTTCCATTAAAATCTATTGGTATTTTACCCAGAGGCAATGCCACAAATAAAATGAGGATGGGGTGAATCCTTAAAAAGTACTGACTAGCTTATACAATTAAAAAAAAGTTCTCAAAACTAAAACTTATTAAGAATTAAAACAAAACCTTTTTAAAAAACTAAAAATACTTTTAGCTTTTTTAAAAAGGTTTTGTTTATTTCAATCAATCAGTGTTGTAAGTTGTAACTAACAATTTCATTAAAAATGCTGAGAATATGTGGTTCCCTTTTTTATTCATTTGTTTAGATTTAATGCTGAATTAGCAAACTGTCACAAACGTGGTAGCAAATTTCTTATAAATATTAAGGAATATTGAACAAATTTCTTATAAATATTAAGGAATATTTACCCAAAATTTTTACATCACCAAATGAATAAAATTATTATTTTAATAAATAGGAGAATAAAGTCAATAAAAAAAAAAATTTTAACATAATTTATTCAAAATATCAAACTTAAAAATTTTTTACATGTTACAAGTTTTTGTGTCAAAAAAAAATTGTTTTGCCTATGGAGTTGAAATTTCCAATTTTAACTTTTTAATATTATTTTGAATATGAAACTCCAAACTTATTTGATTGTTTTAGAGAAAATGAAGTGTTTCTTTAAAAAATATTTTAGAGGTCTCCGCCAAAAACTAATTCTGGCAAGGGCCGCCGGTAGGAGAAAAAAGCTACTAGAGGCGGCCTCATAATCATTTTACATACAAAACATCTTGTGGCAGCAGCCACTAATAGCTTCTTTCTTTTGGTGATCGCCAGCAGAATTTGTTTTATTCATGTTTTAAATCATCACCGCCAAAAGCCAACAGTAGCTACGCAAGAAAAGTTGAGACGGTAAGATTTTCGCCGTTTATCAATTCTGCTTGAAATATTATAATTTCAGAAAACATGATCTTTATTTTTGTGTATGATTACATTTATTTAACTTGTAAATACGGTTATAGTCATTTACCTTGTAACTATGGTTACAGTAGGTGTTTGACTAAATATTAAACAAATTAAAAAATGTGTTTCCTATACGCCACAAAACCATAATTAGTTCAGAACTTTTTCAAGATTTTTAAATTTAGCAAGCTAAAGTTGCCATCGAAAGCATTCGAGCCAAGATATAAAATATTTTTTTAAATATATGATGTTTAATAAATTTGATTTAATTTTATATTTTCAAATATATATATATATATATATATATATATATATATATATATATATATATATATATATATATATATATATATATATATATATATATATATATATATATATATATATATATATATATATATATATATATATATATATATATATATATATATAAAGGTCTAGTTTTAAGTAAGTAAACCTCAAAGAAAATAAATGTTTATTACCAACCACTGGGTTTTGCATTAGTACTTACAGTTTCTGAAATGCTATGTGCAAATCGAAGGTTTTTATTTTCTCTCCATTTACATAATACCTTTTTAAAGGACTTCCGCCATCTCTGATTTAAAACAACGTATAAAATGGGATTTAAAGCAGAGTTTATATAATGAAGTATTTTAAAATACTTAAGTAATATTTTGTTTGGCGAACTAAAAAGCGATACTACGTTTAGCGACATAAATGGTGTCCAACTAATTATAAAACAACTTAGAATTAATGATAACGTCAATGCTGCTTTCAACTCGCGTCTCAAATGTCGTGTCGTGTTCAGAGAATTGGTCTTGAAAATTTTATTTTTTGTTGAATGTCTAACGAGTTCTTGATTATCTGTTTGTTGATTTTTTCCTTTCTTATTTAAATTTTCATTTATAATTAAATCTGCATTTTTCTTTTTACTTAGATTATCATTTTGAAATCTGTTCATTGTTTTATCAAGCTTATTTAATTCTTTTGCATGCTTTTTTGCAACAACTCCCATTATTACATATGATAAAACCATGACTGTAACAGGAAAACCGTAAGTGATAAAAACAACCGAAACAGTAAATTGGTTAGCACTTGTTGCATGAAAGTTCATTCCTATCAGCGTATATGAAAACATTAATAGCCATGTTATTCCTACTGCAACCCAAGCTGTTTTTCTGCTTACCTTTTCCTGGTGATAATATGGCATCGCAATCGCTATAGCTCGGTCAACAGCAACTAATGCTAAAGAGTATATCGAAAGAACACTCGGCGTCATATCTCCGACGTAATATAACTTATTGTGTATATGATTACATATAAAAAATGAAATGGAGAGGGGTATTGAGAATAATGCTACAAAGAGATCGCTTGCAGACAAAGATAACATAAACACGTTAGTAACAGTATGTAGAGATTGAAACTTGTAGTAACAAATAAAAACTACGATATTTCCAATAGTTGCTACGATTGATATTGTTAGAAACAAACATAAATCAAACCAGACTAATGAATTGTTCGGTAATTCACAACCTTGAGTTTGATTGACAGCTTGGTTAATAATTGTTGAGTTGTTCATAATGTAAATTAAAATGAGTATCTTTATATGTAAGACTAAAACTCCGAATGCTAAAAAGAAAATTTTGTAATTTAAAATGATTGTTAAATCAAGAAACTATATTAAGATTTAAAATAAAATAAAAGCATAAAATAAAACGTAAAATTTAAATTAGATATTAAATATTTTAATAAATATTAATTGAAATTTGTTATAAAATAGAATACAATTGAAAAATAACTCATAATAATTTCACCCATTTCTTCGTAATTTGGTTTGCGTAGCTCTAAATGTTTGACATATTTTATGTGGAATTTTAAAGTAAGAATAAAAGTAGAGAAGGACCTGCCACTTTTTTGACAAAAAAGGAAAATCTGATAACGATTAGAATATTCTAAAAAGAACTTTGATGTCATATCCACTGAGTAGCTTAATAAGGTGAGTTTTAATTTAAATCAATTTCAATTAAAACTTGCCTTACTAATTAAATATTAAGTATAAATAAAGCCGATCAGTAGCAATCAAATCAAAATCTTGGAAGACATGTAAAATTATTATTTATTACATTTCTGAAAAATTCGATATGCAATGCTCAGCAAATGGACACAAGTAATTAAAAGCAGTCACAATCTCTTTAACAACTAATTATTCTAAAACTGCTTAGAGTCAGTCCTGCCAAGTTTGAATTTTTGTGCACACAAGCATAAAAACTGCACACATTAATTCTTTGTTCGCATGGTTGTAAATTAATGAGAACAGCTTTACTATTAATTGGATTACTGTTGATAAAAAAAATTTTAAAGTTATTTTTATGGTTTGTTTTCTAATGGAATCCAATCATTGATATTACATATAAGGAAAAGATTTGTGCATAATACGACTACCTGAAAAATGAGTAAACGTGTTATTTTGAATGTATTAGTATTTCAATGTAAAAATGTGGTCTTTTAAAACATTAGCAACCTTTTTGTAACTATTTAAAAAATACTCAAATCAATAACTAATGGCATATCCTTTATTTTTTAGAATCATAGCACATTTTTTTTAGCATAGAATTGATTTTTTTATCACATTTTCTTGTGTAATCTCATTTCACGTGTCTAAAATAGCTTCATGTAGCTCATCGGTTTTTTGAAAGTTCAGCTTGATGTTAAAAATTTTCAATCGAAATTTAGATTATCTGATTGAGCTAGCCTCACCATTTCTGTAATTTAGTTTGTTGCAAACGATTTTTTAGAGAGTTTAGACGTGCGTTTCCTTTTTGAAACATACATAGAAAAATCAAGTTATTATCAGCTTAAGTAACCATCTTTTCCTCAATTATATATATCGATAAACAAAACAATCCAGAATGGATTTCCGCTCCAACTCCACTAAAATCAAAAAAACAACCCCAAACCATTGGACCGTTTCATTTGTATATTTAGGATACAAACATTTATCTTTATTTCTAGGTACCATTGAATTTTTATTGCTATTAGGACTTTTTAAACTAAACTTTGTTTCATCACTACGCAATACTCTCTGCAATACTCTTTTCCAATCTCTGCAATACTTTTTTTGCAACCATTAAAAATCCAGTATTTGCAAATTTAGTTTTAGAAATTGAATTCTTCCGGAAATTGAAAAGTTTTTTTTACTTCAGAAGTTGTTACAAAAGGTTGTTACAACTCCGTTTGCAAACTATATTTTTGGACACTGAAAATTTCAGGTTTTTTGGATAGTATCTTCGGCGTGAAATATAAATTTTTTTTAGTAAAGCAGCATATTTTGTGTTGTCTTCTTCCTTTGTGTTCTGTTTCTAAAAGACTGTTTTCATTAAATTTTTTGACTAACTAGCATACCGTTGTTAAACTTGATAGTCAAGAAATCGATGACAATTTCTTTTTGTTTGACTTCTTACTAAAAAATTTTGATAATAGGCTTTCTAAAACCGCATCTGAATTCTATTATTGAAATTGAATATAACTTTATATTTTATTTACTATTTATTCTCAAAAGAAAATTATTTCACAAATTTGTCAAAAAAAACTGAGATCAATACACAATCAAAACTTTTCTGTATAAAGCTATTAGCAGAGTTCCTTTTCCTTAGAAAGCCAAGCTATACTTGCTTTCGGCCATTATAAAAGACCAACACCCCAAAAAGTTAATTGTAAGACAGAAATCTTTAATATTTTTAAGTTTTACTTTAACGGCTTATGTTTGAAGAATATATACATATACATTTATATATATATATATATATATATATATATATATATATATATATATATATATATATATATATATATATATATATATATATATATATATATATATATATATATATATATATATATATATATATATAAAAATAAAGGACCCAGAAAATGATCAAGACACACCTAAAAATATTTTTTATTCAAAAAAAGAAGTTTTTTGACCCAGAGTTAGAGCGTCAATGTTATTTTTTTTTAGGTGGTAAACCTAAGAATAATAATATTGAACTTTTTTAACATTTAGTTATTATTTTGTATTGTAATAATAAACAACTCAACCTGTTTTGTTGTTAAAACTTCCTAGACTTTTTGATACGTTCGTTAACAAACCATTTGAAACAGTTTTTAAAAAGCTAAAAAAATTGTTAGAACTTTTAAAACTTGAAAATTTCTCAAAAACGTTTTCCACATGTTTTTAGTTTTTGAATAATATTAGCTCAATTACCTGTATATAATCGGTCTTATGTAATGTATTATTCTTATAAATTAAGTGTATCATAACCAAACATTAATTATTTCAGCGATTAATCAACTACATCCTCTTTATTTTTTATTCTGAATTTATTGGCGTCTTCATAACTAAAGTATTTTTTCATTAAGTTTGAATTAATTATTGTTACAACAAATACTGAGGTAGCACAGATTGGAATAAATGTCAGGGTTAAGTCAAATGTTAGGGTATTGCGAAATAATTTAATAAATTTCAAGCTTAAAAAAACATATGTTTTTTACTATAAAATTGTGTATAAAAATTAAATTGCAAAATTTTAACAATATTTAAATCTTAAAGTTATAAATAATGAATAGAAATTCAAGTTATAAAACATTGAAAAAAATACCGTGACGACGTTGAAATCAGTTTTAATTGGTCAAATATATATTCAATATTTTTAATTACTTTATTTTTATTTTTAATTATCAGTTTTATCAAAAATGAACGACTATTACAATGTTCTATAATTTAATTACATTTAGGAATGGTAGCAATATTAATAATATATACATTTAATAAATATTATTACGATTCATGCATATATCATAAATATTATCATAAATATTATCATAAATATTATCATAAATATTATCATGATATATGCATTGAAAATAAAAAGAGTATTAAAAATAATTTAAAACAGAATGTTAGTAAAATGACGGAACAGTAACAAATTACATAACAAAGGCAGATAATATTTAAAGTTAACAATATTACAAACCGTAATATAGTTAACTTCAAATATTATCTGCCTTATATAATATAAATAACCGTAAATATTTTAAGTTAACAATCTTACAATCAGTGCTGGGAGTATTTTAAATACCAAGTATTTAAAATACTATTTTCAATAAGTATTTTCAATGAGTATAAAATACAAAATACTAATAAAAAGTATTTTAAGTACATATACTAAATACTTTCAACAAAAGTATTTAAAATACAAGTGCAAATACAGTGAAAGTATTTAAAATACTTATATATCAAATACTGCTTAAAGCATTTACAAAGCACATTGTTCACTTAGCCACTATTTATTCTGAATTATTTTTTTTTTTATATTTATATACCTTGGTTTCAGTAGGGTAATTATTAAATTATATTGCGGGAATTATTTTAAATTAAAGATGGCTGCTGTTAACATCGAAAATAAAAAGACTTCTATTAAGCCGTCGACAGCGACCAATCTCAATGTGACCACTGACAGCATAACTGAAAATTTTGTTGTATATAACGATGATACTCCAAATGCTGGTGCAACAAATGGTGCTCATCAAGAGTGCATGTTGTATTTGAATGATAAAGATACAAGATTGAATGCTCTGAATAAGTATAAGACTGTTTGGTCCCAAATTCAGTGTTTTCAAATTCAGTGTTTTCAAAATTGTTTGGTCACTAAAAAATCATTTGGGTTTTTTTCAAATTCAATACTACTGTACCATCGTCGGCTACAGTTAAACGATTGTTTAGCACACCGGCACAAATACAAACGCCTAGGCGTAACTGTCTAAGTGATATGATGTTCGAAAAACTGCTGCTGCTAAAAACAAATGCGGACGACTGAACGAATGATATTTTTATATAAATGTAGTATAATGACTAAAAATTCCTTTCGAGCAATGACAAAAATAAATTTTGAAAATTACCATAGTTGTAAATTTTGGTAAAGTATTTTGTATTTAGTATTTTAAATACTAAATACTTTTAAAGTATTTGTATTTGTATTTAAGATACTTTTATAAAGCATTTTACCCAGCACTGATATATATATATATATATATATATATATATATATATATATATACATATATAAATATATATATATATATACATATATATATATATATATATATATATATATATATATATATATATATATATATATATATATATATATATATATATATAGTATTATATATATATATATATATATATATATATATATATATATATATATATATATATATATATATATATATATATATATATATATACATATATATATATATTTAACAAATTAAAAGTCTCGTTGGTTTATTTTTATTTTTGTCTCCCCAAATATTGTACTAAAAAAAATATTTTTTTTATAGCAATTTATTTAGAAATTATTAAACAGAATGTTTAATAATTTTATAAATATTTAGTTCAAAATGTTTGGAAATATGTTTAAACAGTTATTAGCCAGGTTCCTCGTGCAGCAGAAATTTTTGCTTCTGATTTAATCAAAAAAGAGTTCCCAGCATTAAACGATGGAAATCAAAGGTTATTTTAGCAACAAAAAGTCGTGACTATTACAAAAGTGTCAATTCTTTATGATGTTACTGTTTTAATCCTTTTTCTGTAATGAAAAGTAACCGATTTCAATATATTTCAAAGTCTTCTTTGAAACATTCGCAGCTAATTTTTTCCAAACCTGGTTGGTCAGTTCAACCAGAAATAGCAGTAGGATGAAGCAACAATTAAATCTTTTTACATTTCTACATTTTGACGAGTCACAATGTTTTTTTCTCACCATAACAATCTTTAATAGAAGACAGCAAGCCTTAACAAATTGAATGATTGTTACACGTTTAAAGGTGCCAAAAGAAATGTATTAATGGTATCAGACAGCGTATCAAGTCAACCGGTGACATCAATCCGAACAACCCTGTGGAAGATCAAGAACTACAACTCCAAAAATTGACAGTATGATACGCGGTTTGATTGTGATGGACATACCGGTTTCAAGCTCGCAAATTCTACTCCATTTTAGTGTAAATTTCAGCTCCGTAGAGTTCGAAGACGCTTTAATCAAGACTTTCATCTTTGATTGTAACGTACTGCATTAAAGCTTCGTTTTTCTCATTAAAATCTTTGTGAAATTTTGTAAAGAACACAAACATTGTACTATAAAAAAGTGGTGACGCGTCATGTTCTTAAACGAAGTGCGAGTTAAAAGTTTTCAGTACACAAAATTGACGTTTTTCGGCTACTAAAGTCATGCTTAAATCTTCGATCCGTTGCACTATCTATTAAGCTTCTATTAATTGCCAGCAATTAACGGTCGTGGTTGCTAAAACCTATTGCAATAAAATAAGATGTAAACTTCTTAAATTATTTGAAAATTTTAAAGAACAACCTGTCAAATTAGTTTCGAACTAGAAAGTTTGATACCTTCATTTTTTTCAGGACAACTTGCCAGCAGATAAAAAATGTCAAAACATAGTTTCAAGAAAGTGGAAATAATGTTCTTGCTTCGTTGTCGGGCAATTCACCTAAATGTTGCTGTTAACGCAACAAGTTCTCAAAGTTTGATGAGCTCATACAAAGAACAAAACACAAGTTTTATACTTGACTTCTTTATTCTTATATGCTCATGAAAGTTTTTATCAATTAAAACTTTTTCTAGCAATAAACGCGCTTATTTTTAAGTACAAAAACGGTGATTTGCTATAAATATTGGGTAGTTAGATTTTTTGGTCGTTTATGTACCATGCTTGAAATTGTGTAGATGCAACTTTTTTTTGCCGTATAAGCAAAAGTATTAAACTTTTTTATACAAATACTTATTTTGTTTGAATCTTTTTTTACGAATTCTGAATCTAAATTAAGGTTTAGGGATTTAGTTGAGACTGAATAATAGTCTTGGCCACTACTCGCCGAAAATAATACTTTCGAAAAAACTTTAACAAAGAATTTATGATTGATAGTAAATTTGATAAACTTTCAAGGCATTAATGCCTTGTTTTTTTAAATTCTTATGTTTAAAATATTTTCTCGGGCTGATAATCACGTGGAACAAGTAACATTTTCAGAAATTGTTCGTGCCTATGAATGCGGCAAGTACGCTTAACCATGAACAATGCCTATGTGTAACATGAACTGGTTATAGAACTATGGATCATTATTACATATGAATATCAATTCTGCTAAAATAAAAAAAAATACTATTACTGTTACTACATTAAAAAAGTTTTAAAGAAAATATTAATTAAAAAAAAAGAAGAGTATGGCTACAAAGGATGTGTAAATTGCTTAAAGACTAGGATAGTATACATTCCTATATATTATAAATAATGAAAAATCATATGCTCAAATATTAATATAATACCGGTACAATACCAATTAGAATTATACGACATTTAAAAAAAAAGTAAAAAACAACTAGCTTACATATAAAAAAATATTTACTTAAAACGTCAAAATATTTTCGAAAATGAATCCCACCTGAACTTCGCAGTATCGCGTTCAAAATTATGAATACGTATTAAATAGCAAAAACTGATTTTAAACATGGCATAACATAAAAGTGAACTTGCAAGTGTTGCTTTAGATTCTTAAATACTAAATAAAAAGTGCAAGTGGACTGCAGTTAATAGTAATTCGCAAAAAAGTTGGAGCCGATCGTCAAAAAATTTTATAAAATAATAAATGAATATATAAATTATATATCTTATATTATTTAATTATTAAAATCATTAAGTATAAAAAATATTAAAAAAAATTTTGCAATATTTTATCTTTTGCAAAAAGTCAAATGAACTGATGAAACAATATAGTGAAGCATATTTAATATTAATTTTTTATTTTTCTTATTGAAAAATATAAAGAAGAAAATTCAACGTGGAATAAATCAGTTATCAAGATAACACAAATCAATAGTCTAGCTTATAACAAAGCATTAAGAAGAATTTAGCGGTTAGTTTGTCTGCAAAATACCAACATTAATAAAAACATCGCATTTTTAAGTAATTTTTCGTTAGCTCGGAATACAAGTGTCGTATCGATATTTTATTAAAATTAAATATAAAAATGGAATTATCTAATTTATGTAAATTTAACATTATATTAAAGAAAAAAATTATTTTTGTATAATGTTATATTATAACGTTATACAAAAATAATTTTTTTAATTTAGATGTCAACAAATTTACATAAATTAGATAATTGCATATTTATATATAATTTTATTAAATTTTTGATACGACACTTGTATTCCAAGCTGACTTTTTGTTCTAAAGATTTTAGACTGTACTTTAGAGTAAAATTGTTTTTTATTATTGTAGTGGTTACAGAGTATAGCAAAAGTAAAAGTCAACAATAGCAACAAATTAATTTAAAACTCCCCGAACCAAACAAAACGAAAATGATTCTGAGGTTATGAAGGGTTAAAATTTTATAATTTTTATAAAATTATAACTCTATAGAAACCCCATTAATGACTTGTTTACATTACTATTATTTTATCCTTAATCGATAAGTTTAAAACAAAGCTGAAACAAACTTTGAAATTTATGTTTCTGTTTCGTAAATTATACAAAATATGCTTTAAAAAATTTTCTCTTTATCCTTATACTTTTCCAAATAACGGACAATTCCTTACTTGCATTATTTTGTTTAAAATAATGTAACAAAATGTATTTTTGTAATCAAAATTTTTTAAAGTAAATAACAAATTTAAGTTTTTAAACAAATTTAAGTTTCGCCTAAATTTTGGATAAAGTATATTGGATCTGAAGAACATTTTTACATAGAGAAACTTCAACACCTACAACTAAATGTTATTGGAGCATATTTGAAAACTAAGATTTCCGCTATAGAATAGATTATGTGTTAGATTTTTCGATAGTCCGCATAGCTCGGGAAGATTTTATTTATAATATAGAAAGCAGAGTTTTTTTTAACAGCAATAAAAATAACAGCAAAATAGTATCTTCTTTTACTCAGTAATTTTAATATGGTTTTCTCAGTAATATTGTTATGGTGTTCTCAGTAATAATATTATGATTTTCTCAGAAGAGTTCAATAAAAATCTCTCAGCATTTGTAGCTTTATCAATCGACATTCAATAACTATACAGCATTGTGAAATAGTTAAGAACCACTAAATAAAAAAAAAAATTATTTTTTAAATAAAATTAATTTTTATTCAAAAGATAACAAAATCTTTTTTTTCAAACATATTAAATAGAACATGAGGAAAAAAAAGATTTTTTTTTTTTATTAATTATTAGAAACTATAAAAATAAGGATTAAATATTATGTGTTAATTTTTTTTATTATTTTTTGTGTGAAAAAGTTAAGAACCACAAAGAATTTTTTGTGCTAAATGCGGCGGTAACGTCTTTTTTTAATCTAATTTTACCTTTTTCTTTAAATATTCTATTAATGACCTGAGTCATTAACCAGTCAAAAACCAATATAAGTATTAAAAAAAAAGTATTTAATTTCAAACAAAAAAAAGTTCTTTTTTTTTAAAAAAATGAGCTGAAATGCTATTACCTATAAAGATCGTGTAAAAGTGGTGCATTTTCACCAGGAAGGTTAAAACCGCTCGTGAAATTGGAAAAATAATAAAGTGATCACATAGTTTGGTGCTAACAATCATCAAGAAATTCAAAGAGATGAAATCCTACATTGATCGCCATTACTCTGAAAGACCGCGTTTGACGACACCCAATGATGATCGCCTTTTAATCAGGTTGGCAAAGAAAAATTGAACCATGCCGTCGCATGAATTAAGAAGGGAATGGAAGCTTTCAAATAAACGTCAAGCATCGGCATCGCTTGTGCGTAGGAAACTACTAGCTAAAAAAATGTTATGGAAAAAAGCTGAGCTAAAACCGCGACTTACCAAACAATAAAAAGCGAAAAGAATTTTGCCAAAGCGTCAAACAATGGTCTAAAGAAAAATTGAGGACAGTAATGTTCAGTGATGAGATGAATATTGAGGTTGATAATCGAAAAAACCGAATTATGATTCGCAGGTAGCCTTCAGAAAAATATAATCTTGATTGTATCGTTCAAAGAACAAAACAAAGTATCGAGTCGGTTGGAATATGGAGCTGCATAACATATTATGGTCTCGGTATGTTTAAATTATTTGATGGTCGACTCAACTCTATTTATTACGTCGATGTTTTAAATAACAACTTGTTACCATCAATTGATGCACTTGAGCAAAGCGTTATGTTCATTTTTCAGCAAGACAATGCACCATGTCACAGGGCTAAAAAACCCAGATCTAAATTGAATTGAAAATCTTTGGAGTTGGCTTGATGAAGAGATTACCAAGAAAGCACCAAGAAACCTTAAGGAATTGCGCAATATTTTACCAACAATACTTGGAAATGTTCCTAAACATATTTTAGAGAATTCAATAGACTCAATGCCAAATCGTATACATGAGTGCTTAAAAATTCATGGTTGAACTTTTTCATGGTTGAACTTTTTCACAACTTTTTTTAAATTAAATTTACCTATAAAACTTTAAATACATTTTTTTTTTTTAATTTAAAAGTTTTTGTCACTATTATTTTTTATTTTGTTTGTCTAATTTATAATTATTTTGCTGATATTATTTTTTATTTTGTTTTACTAAAAGTTATTATTATTAATTCTTTACCGGAAAAGTATATTCGATTAAATAAAAACTTGAAAATAAAAATAAATTATGATTTGTTTATTGGTGGTTCTTAAATTTTTCACAAAACTGTATTTACAAAAAACTGCTTTTTTTTAATGTTAAAAATTTTTTTAAAGATGCATAGAGTTCATTAAGTTGTGCAAAAAATCACAAGTTGTGCAAAAAAATTGTTTAGAGGAAAAACATTAGAGGAAACTTTTTGCTATGTACACTTTTGTAAGAAATCTTTTTGTTACTAATTTTATACAGCCGTAAGTCATAAGCAACAAAAACGTCACACAAGTCATTAGCAAAATGTAAATATCCTATAAAACTGATTATCTCCCCAATTAGTTTCTGTGTAGAAGTCGCAGCCACCAATACAACATAGTTTTTTGGACTTTGTAGGTTTTGTTTAACCTTAAATATTTTCTCTGCCAAACAGGTTTATTGCGCAATTAGCATAAAAAAAATTTTTTTAACGGTTTTGAAATCGGGAATTTCTCTCATAACAATTGTCAAACAGAGTCAATTCAATTATAATATATTGCTAACAAATCCTAATAAGTTTATCTATCTAATAACCAAGGCTAACAAAAAAATATAAAAAAATTTTCTTAACTTTTTCTAAATAAAAAACACTTTTTTAAAATAATAATAATGATCCTCTAGTAAAATTTTCTAATGACGTCAGAACTTAAACTACTTTAATATTTCGGAAGTATCTCACCTCGTAAGTGCGTCAAAAATTGATTTTCAATAATATTTTTTTTAACATATGCGTTTATTATTTATTTATTTATAATTTATTTATAATTAACACATATGGCTACTACAAAGGTAACAAATAAGGTTGTTACAAAAACATAAAGTTGTTGAAAAAGTAAGGTCTATATTCGGCTAATTTAAGTCAATTGACACTTTCCTTTAAAATTATACATCATTTTAAATGTAAATCGTAAAATAAACGATAAATACATTAATAAACAAGCAGCCAACTTAACTGAATAAAACTAACAAAAATATAAAAATTTAATTTTATTCTAGTTTATTAATGTATCAGATATCTTTCATAAAAACTTTGCACAGTTTGCATGAACATTGCTTTGAAACAGAGTCGGATTGGCAGTAAGAGGCCCGGGGGGTGACATAGATGCAGGGCCGTCTTATTTATTAAAATTTCCCTATATTATATTTTCATTTGGCGCCCCTTGGATATCTGCCGCACGGGACAAACTGTCCTTTGCAAACCCCTTCCCCTTCCCTCTCGGCACCACTGCATAGATGGGGCCCTTATAGGTAGCAAAAAATTTAGAAAAAATACGTTAAACCGTTAATCACATAGTTTTTTCTTAAAAGAGTGTAGGAAAATAAAAATTGATACATATTTACAATACTTAGTTATTATTTATTTGTATTTTTACGTAAGGGCAACAAGTTGGTATAATATTTTTTGTACTAGTCTTAACTAGACTAGATATTCTTCGATCAATTTTAAGTTTATAGTATTATCTCTCAGCGTTCAATAGTTATGACCATATAAAGTTTAAACCCCCCTCAACTTGAAGGGGTTGCAAACACCAAAAAATTCAGATCCATCACTGATTGGTGCAATATGTAATTTGAATTTAAAAATCTTAGTAACTAAATAATGCAAGTATTTATGATGTATATTAAAGGTACCGCTGTTTAGTTAGAGTACTTCAAATAAAGATTTATAGTCTAAGTAGATAATTTTCAAAGCTCTCTTATGGATTCGATTAATGCGCCTATTTAGTTTTTTACTGTTAAACATTCATATGAGTGGGCAATATTAGAAGTTTGAAGTTAGAAATGCTGAAAGTATCAGTCTCCGTTGATCGAAAGACGTATACAATGCGATTCTTGAAAGTATATTTACTATTCTGCTGACATATTTGCATAATGAGTTCACATGCTCTTCAAAGGAAAATTTGTTGTTGAAATGATAAGGTGATATTTTTCAGGGTTTGCTGACATTTTATTGCTTTCAAACCATATCAACAATTGATTTGCGACTTTTTCGAGGGTGATAGTTACCAAAGTAACTTTTCTTTTACAGTATGGATTGTTGTCATCTGCATATCCAGCAATTAAAACGTCGGGAAGGAAAATAAAAAAAAAGTTAAATAAGCAGCCGTAGCGCAGTCGTTAGCGCGCTTTCCTCAGAAGAGAGCTGTAGTTCAACGCCACCTCTGGGCAACTTCAACGCCACCTCTGCGCAACTTCAACGCCACCTCTGGGCAACTTCAACGCCACCTCTGCGCAACTTCAACGCCACCTATGGGCAACTTCAACGCCACCTCTGGGCAACTTCAACGCCACCTCTGGGCAAGTTTTATAAGTTTGGTAAGGAAGGAGGCGTGAACTTTCTTTCCGCTGTGGTCTATGATAAGACCGTAAGGACTTCTTTGGGTACCTATAATAGATTTTTAAAAAATAACTGTGATCCGAGAATCGAACCTTGTGGAAGTCCATATAGCCTATTAGTTGAACAACAATTTTTATCATTTATTTGTACTCTTCGTTTTTTATTCATTAGGTAGGAAGACATAAACATTAAACTGTTTGGGCTTAAACCATAAGCATCTAGTATGGTGATTAACAACGCATGGAATATGCAATCAAAAGCTTTAAGGAGATCAATTAGTAAAGCACCAAAGCATCAGTTGTGTTCAAAGGATTTTCTCAATTTTTTGGTTATTGCAATTAAACATTAACTTTAAGGAAAATCGTATATACAATATTATCATACAAACATTTTTAAGGTTAGACACCTTTTTGATGAATGGAATGAAAAATTTATGGAACTTCTTATTAAATTCTTAATCACAATAACACTTGGATGTGTTTTGCATTTAAATATTGAATATTTTATGGGGTCATGTATAAATTTTTTGATAATTTTAGGAATGTGTTCGAAACTCAATTGCAGTATAGTGTCTTTATAGTAAGCACTAAAAATATCGGCCACGTGTTTTTCGTCAGATATTAAAGAAATATTTTCGATTAAAAACAAGTAAAATATAATTTTAAAATAAGTGCTACAAATATTTCTGAATTTAATGTAAATATATTTATCATAAACATGGTGCAAAAATAGAAATAAAAAAATAATGGTAAAACGAAAATGAAAATGGTGGTGGCATTTTTATGGCAGTGTGTGCTTTTCTTATTAGTAATTTTTTTTTTTTTTAAATGTTATGTTCAGAATTCAAACGACGATTACATACTAATAAACTATGCAATCGTTAAAATACAATAAAAATGTTCAATAAATTTTCTTTTTTAAATGTCTGCTTTATATAGACCACTATTAAGAAATAAAAAGTCGTTTGAAAATTCGAAATATTCAAATTGGTAAAAAAAGTAAAACACTAACAAATTTACGTCACAGAAAACTATAATCTGATTTTATTAAATGTTAAAACTGATAACGTAAATCATTTTTTTAAAACTCTCTTTCAATACAACATTCTTCCCTTAACTAAAAAAAGCCAACTTGATTAACTCTACAAATCCAATCTACCATCAATAACATTTTTTACTTAAAACTTTAGGTGCAACCAGAGCCGTACTTTCGCGAGTGAAACAAGTGCAACCGCGCTGGGCCCCCGATATTTAAGGGGCCCCAAATATTAAAATACGTTTTTCTAATGGGAAACTTATTTATAAGAAACTAGCACTAGAAGCCAAATCTTAAGAATCTTTTAATTACTTTTTGATTAGAAACTTATGAAAAGTTCGAGGAATATTTCCTAGTTTTGCACGCGCAATTGAATGAAACTCCACTCAAATGAAAATGGAGTTCCGCTCAAATTTCTCTTTGGAAAAGTTTTAATCTAAAAATCAATCAAATAGAAACAAAAAAAAGTTGATTAATTCGATAAAGATTTAATTTAAAAACTAACATTTTTAAAATATACCTAATAGTTCTGTTATTTTATTGTTTCAAGTTGTTAGTTTTTATTTATTTTTTAAACAGTTTTGTTAACATTTTTAAACTCACTTGTCGTTCAATTTAAATTTACATACAAGATTTAATTACCTCAAATGTCGAAATGATGTTATGAAAACGGTGCAAAAAAGATAGCGAAAAAGATCCGGAAAGTAGCAGAATTAAATAGCTTTGCTGGATCATTAGATAAACTTTTTAAATGAGGCGAAAGTTCGTCAGTTTCGAACACTACTTTAATCAAAATATGCAATTTAATGGTAAATCTCAATTTGAAAACAATAATGTTGAAGAAAATATGAATGAGTCGTAACTTCAAAACATCGATAACCAGAAAAAGAATGTAAATGGTGAATCAGGATCCAATAGCGTAAATATTGAGGATATTATATCTAACAAGACTACAGGAATTAGTGATAATTTACAAACGAAGAGCGGCACTTAATCAAAATGCAGTTATGATATATTAGATTCTGCAAAATTGTCTGTTGAAATCGACAACAAACAACGGATATTTTTGGCAGAGCAGTCACCAAAAAGTATTAAAGATATCCATAATGAAAGAAATTCTCAAGAAAGATGTTTTAGTGACCCTTTTTTACCGACAAATAAAAAATGGTGAAAAAGAATTAAGAAATTGTTTTTTATATTCTAACTCGACAGGAAAATGTTTCTGCTTCTGTGTCGTTTGTTTTCATCGATAGAGCTTAACTTCAAGTGGATTTTCTGATTATTCCCATACAGGAATGCGGTTATCTGAACATGAATCTTTAAAAAACATCTTGAATCAGCGTATAAATGGCAAATTTTAGAATTTAACATTAAACACAGAACAGGAATAGATCATCTCAATGAAGATATGTTCAATTAAGAAAAAACGCAGATGGTGAATAATTCTAAAATGTATTATAAAACTGGTATTTTTTTTAAGGGAACGAACTTTAGCTTTTAGGGACAGCAATAAAAAACACTTTGAACCAAATAATGGTAATTTTTTAGGAATAATTGAATTACTTGCTGGTTTTGTTCCAGAACTCAAAATGCATTTAAAATCAATCACTGATACAGAAAAAAGAATTATATCATATTTTTCTGTGAAAAGTCAAATCGAAATTATCTTACAACTAGCTTCTTGAGCTTTACATACAATAGTAAGTAATATTAAATCCCCAAAATACTTTTCCGTAATAATAGATTCTACATCAGATTTTCGCAAAAAAGACCAGTTTCCCATCATCATTCAGTATGTTATAATAGCGGACCAAAAACCAAGTGTTCAAGACAATTTCTTAAACTTTGTAAATATAATGTCATTTACCGGAAAAAATTTAGCAAACTTTTGTATTGAGGAATTAGAAATATTAGGAATCAAGATTGCTGATTGCCAAGGTCAGTCGTATGACAACTCAAGTAATGTGAAAGGAGGATATAAGGGAGTGAAAAGTCGAATTTTATAAGTCAACATGCTTGGTATACGCCGTGTGGTGGACATAACATCAATTTAGTTATAAATGACAATGTTAAAAAGGTTATTAAAAGTCAGGATTGTTTAACTACATTAAATAATTTATATAAAATTTTTGCTGCATCAACAAAGTGATAGGCTATTTATGTATAATATTCAAAAATTATTCTAAAGGCGCCAAGCAATACTCAATTATAATATTGCTTTAAAAGTATAAAAGCCATGAAAAACCAGATAAAAGAAATTAGTCTTGCGCTATCAAATTTATAATTGTTTTTTTATTTATTTTATTAGATTTGATACTTTGCGGCATTTTCAGGGTTAAAAAAACACAGAATTATGCTAAAACTTTGCATTGCATATGATAATAAACAATCTATTGCATTAATTTTTCATGTTATTGAATTAATGATACCTTTAATAAATTAAAAACTTAAAATATAAAAAAACAGCCCTTTACATTGAATTAACATTTTAACAATAACTATTATTGTGTATTGTATTACTATTCATTAAAGTTAAAAAGCGCTCAACATTCTTCTTCCACGCATTTACATTTATTTGGGTATTGTTTAAATATATGAAAAGAATGCTTCTTTTGATAATTACTTGTTACCAAATAAGTCTTTTAATTTTTTTATTTTGTTTAGTGCTAAAACTGTTTCTGCATTTTCTCAGACATTATCAGCTTCACCATATATAATACCTATAATCAATAAACAAAATAATAATTTCTTAAAAAGAAAGTTTGTTTAACGATGATTTACTCTAACTAATTGAGAGTTCTACAACTATTTAAATAAGTAATTATTATTAATTGAGTAATCTACAATTATTAAATACAATCTACAATTATTTAAGCTTTTTAAACAATAGTTTCAAAACTTTTTAAAAAAATGCTAAAAACAAAAATCTTGGCTTTCCAGTTGATTAGTTAAAAATAACTCACCACCAGAGCATTGTAGCCCAGACACAGAGTGTCACTGTAGCCCAGGTTTTATGTACACTTCATCAGTCAAGATAAAACAGTATTTTTGAAATTCCTGAAACTCCTAAAAAATCATCTTTAAATATTCAAGTTTATTTTGCTATGTTTGTCGTTGTAACTCTCGTACACTTGGCTAAACAAGCTTCTCTATAAGATCAAAATATACTGATGCGATGCATTTGAAATGTCTTCTAAAGAAAATGGAGCAATTGTTGGTTTTATTTAATAAACTACTTGATGCCTTATATAAATTAATTGCTTAAAATCATTAAATATCTTACTGCATTCTCCAGTCGAGAATTATATTTAATAACTCCCTTGTTTAAAAAAGACAAAGGAGTTATTAAATTATATTTAATAACTCCCTTGTTTAATTTGTAAAAGTTAGCTATATCCAGTAAAATAAATATCTCCAGAAAATAATAAGGCAGACTATTTTCACTTAAAAAAGTGCACAAGGAGCCTACTACAATGAATAGTAATGAAAATAAACAAAAAAGAGCTGAATATGTTAGGAACATTAACGAACACATCACAAATGGTCATCAGATAGTTTGGTTGGATGAAACAAATTTTAATCTTTTTTGTAGAAAAACGCAAGGAAGTGCCAAACAGGGGAAAAGAGCAATAATGAAAATACCTTCTTCAAAAGGTGCAAACATACATTTAAATGCAGCTATATTAACAACAAATATCGTTATGATGGAAACTCGCAGAGGATCATTTAAAGCAAATTCTTGTAACGAGTGGCTATTGGCTTTGTTTAACCAGTAAGTTACATCCGGGAATCGTTTAGAGGATTTGGTCGTAACATACAATGCTCCATATCACGCTCATTTGGAAAGGGTATTTCAAAATTCACCAGCTCAGTTGTTACGATTGTTAAGACCCTACAGCTAAATGTTAAATCCAGTGGAAGCTATCTGGTCCAAAATAAAAATAAACGTTAAAAATTTTATTTGCATTCCACCTATATTCGATGCTGGGATTATGGAGCAACGAATTCAGTATTTAGGAAGAATTGTTTCTGCGGCAAAATAATGGGAGTTGATTCTACACGCGCTGTACAACATACGACTACGCATTACGCAACGACTTAAAATATGGAAGACGTCCATGTTGGTGCTCAACTGAATATTGCAATGATTTTTAATGGCGTTGTTTAAATTTAAATTTTTATGTAAATAAATTATTTTTGTTTTATATATTATTCATCTGAAATCTCAATTAAATTTTTTACAAACAAAAATAAAGAAAGTTTTAATTGGCACCCAATAGGATTTTTCCAGTTACCGCATAAACCTCAAATGCCTTTTTCATGACTTTTTATATTTTATTGATACTATATTATTATTTCCAGCCTTAAATAACAAAGTTTAATAGGACTACAAAATTCAAAATACAAAGAACTTCGTATTCTTCATACTTTTCTCAATTACTACTTTTGTCTTCTCAATTACATCTTACGAATTCTTTTTTACAACTTTCATATTCTAAATTACATCTTACGTTTCTCAATTACAACTTTCATTTTCTCAATTACATCTTACGTTTCTTTATTACAACTTTCAAGTTTTCAATTACATCTTAAAAAGGTGTAGCTATATATATATTGAAAACTTAGGTACTACTCCACAATGTTCATATGACATTAAAGATATAGGTATTTATTATAAGCCTCGGCGTCCCAGAACGTTTTTCCCGAAATGAACCGGGAATCACGGTAGGAATGTAACGGTAAAAATGAATCGGGACAAAAATTTTTAAAGTGTGGTAACGTCTTGGTCCAATCGGGACGAGGTTGGTGCGGAAACGGTTGAAACCGCACGTCATGTTTCATTTCCCGATTGGGAAACCGCACCAACCATGATCAAACCGCACCAGTTTTTTTGTTTAATACCGTGATATAACGTGACGTTCCGTTACGTTACCGCACTTTTCCAAAAATGTTATTTTATAAATTTAAAATAAAAAAATTTATTTTATAAATTTAAAATAAAAATTTTTCAACACAAAATGCGAGTTAAAGGCAATTGTTATTTAACAAACCATGCTTTACAACGAATGTAGATAACGCACCCCTTTACATAGCGCTTTATCTAACTTTGGTTTATATCATTTTAAGTCATAAAAGGCGCTTAAAAATGTAAAAAACCAAGAAGTAACGGTTTATCCCGGAACGTCACGGTTTGTCACGTTATTTTTGGTTCGTCTTGGTTCATAACCGCCCCAAATTTTATTCCTGGAACGTAACGTTTCAATCGGGACAATTTCTTTAAAAGTGCGGTAACGTCCTGGTTCAATCGGTACAAAAGTTGCTGTCACGTAACGTCACGTAACGTTATTTTTATGAGCCGGGACGCCAAAACTTTATCATTGATTTCAATTTTTTACAATTGAATTAAATTGAATAGCGCCTATTTCTTTAAGAAGTTTTCGGACTCATTAGGTAAACTACTTCTCTCAGAGCACATTAACTCAGTGACATCTCGTTTTCTAGACACTATTGAAATACAAGACAGTGGTACCTTTAAAGATTGATGGAGGATGCATTGGAACAAAACTACCGCCTTTGACTTTTTTTAATTCTGTATTTTTAGGCCAGTTTCGCCACAATTTTGCCTTATAATCTGTAAACACAAAGTTTGCATTTTGGGCGTTTTTTAATCTAACTCGCGATCCTCGGATTTGAAGGGAAATCTGTACATTGTGCCATAAACATCTTTTCTTTTTAATTTGTAATTTGACGAGGAACCATAAACGCAACATTTATTAGACATTTTCCGAGTTTAACTATAATAGTTTAAATCAAACAACTAAAATCCTCATTAAAACTATTCTTTCATGTAAAAAAGTCGGCCTTTGCTAATTTTACGAAAATTGAGCTGTCGCGGCACAGTGGGCCAGGTATATGGGAAGTGGTGGACAAAACCTAATTATTACCCAATTGGTCCACAAACCTATTTAGATATATAAATAATCATTATATATGAAATAATATTTATTTTTAACAAGAATATTTTAATTTTTAATAAAATAAAAGACATTTAATTGGCTTAGGTAGTAAAAAAATATTTTTTTTAATATCAACCTTTTTTAAAAATCAAACAACAAATTGTGTTTAGCTACAAAGAAAAAGAAGAAGGTGGAGCTGATTCCCTCAGCAAAGCCAAAACTTCACTGGGGTATTTTTTTAAACTCTTACCATTTTTTTTATGACACTTTCTTAATGATGTTATGACAGGATCACTAGATACAAGTAGCCTGTTAACTAGGTCACGATTTGTGTCAATTCTGGAAGCCTTTCTACTGAAATCTTCCCTAAACTTTTTAAAATCCTTGTTACAGGCCTCTTGGGCCTCCTCTGACATCAGTCCAATTGGCAAGTACTGTCTAGCAATGATGGCATGGCCAATTTTGTGTACTGATTGTGCCATGTAATACCAGGAATACTTAGATATGTAAAGTTTAAGAGCAGTAATACAGAACTCTTTAAATTTGACAGTGTCAATTTCAAATCCAGATGATAAAGTGACTAGTATGATGTAAAAATAAAATAAAAGAGTTTCATCTACTTTCAAAATTTTGGCAGTTGATTGATAGTTTGCAAAGGCTCGTCGGGCAGTGTTACCATCATTACTGGTACCTACAAATTGTATATATGTGATAGTTAACCTGATGATTTAAATAAAAGTATTTATGTAATTTCACTTACCAGATCCTCCACTTTTTGGGAAATCCACAACTAGTCCCATTTGGTTCATAAATTCTGTCTGTATACGTTTCTTCACTTGCATAACATTTTCTTTATCTTCTATAGCTCTAGACTGCCACTTTTGAGTTTCTAGTTTATATCCAATATGCAATACCATCTCAAAAAACCTAATCCAGGCATGCAGGCTAGAAAGACCATATTTCAATTCTAAATTATTAGAATTGTCCAATTTTAGCACCATTTCTAAGTTATTCATGTTTTTTGGAGACACACCACACACAGAGCAACATTGAGTTGAGTTAGTCACATGAGACAGAATAGTTTGAATTTTGCCATCAATCATGGTCAGTTCAATAATACTTTTGACAACCAGTTCCTTCCCATTAAAAGTAAAATTAAAAACACCACATTTTTTGATTTCAGATTCTAAATATTTTGCTTCTTCTATAACAACTGCTTTGCTTTCATTTTGAAAAGAAAATCTTATTGGACGACAATATGCAGTAGATGATGGCTTTTCATTTCGCCATAATAGTACTTTTTTGTTATTACAGAACCCACTGAGTTCTAGTGGTGCTAAGCAGGTAATGAACAGAGATTCTTCTTTTTTTAAGTTACGATCTCCAGCTTCCTCACTACTAATTTGCTTGTACATGCTTTGCCCAGTAGCCCCATCAAACCCAGCCTTGCAACGCAAAGTCAACCGGGTCAAACCATCTAGCATTGTGCTGATCACAGGAGCTTGCACCTCACAAAGTCTTTTTACTGTATGTTTTAATAATTCTTGTAGTGGTACATGTGCTGAATAATCATCAACAAAGATGTTCTCTGGATAGCACTTAGCTTTGGACAATCTTATGTTGTTGTATGAAGGATATATATGACAGTCACGTTCTTCAGCTCCATTTCTCATAAGTTGGTAGGTTGATTTTGACATGCCACCATCTATAATTAATGCCAGACCTTCATCAGGTGTATACTTTTTAAATTGACTAGAAGGTTCTGATATCTCAGCAACTTGCTTGGCAGCCTCATAATTATACTCATTTCTTAATTTAAGCCTTGCTGAGTGGAGCAACTCATCACTAGAAAAATTATTTATAATATCATTAAGTCTTCTCCTTTTGGTTTTGTCAGAAGCAACTTTAAAGGAACAACTTGGTCTTCCGCCAATCTTATGTAATTGACTAGAATTATCAGGCTTAGATATATTATTACTGTATGTAGATTTAAAGTCCTGAGTCAACCAATTTTTATTTTTACTCTCAAACTTTATGTTTCCTCGGTTTGCATCCTTCCATTCCTTTTGATAAACTTTTAAAAATGCAGCACACCCAGTAGAACCCAAATTCATAGAGACTAAAATAGCTTCTACAGACAAAGAAAATGATTTATCACTCGGATTTAGTTGGTCATGCCGTATACGGTTATGGACATCACTTATCTTCATATCAACTACAAAAAAATTAATTTAAAATTATTAGTGCAACCACTATAAACTAATATAACATGAATATGGCCATTATTTTAGTTCAGATATATTTAATTAGGCCAGTACAATAAGCACAACACCTAATAATGACAACAAACCAAAAAATAGGTTTGTCGCGAATAGCATTTTACAACAATATATATTTTTTAAATGTTTACCAAACCTAAAGGGGCAGCTATGAGCAGAATAAAACAGCACCAACAGGCTGTACATATATTGTATTAACTTATTCTAACATTAATATGCTGTTCCAGCAGGTTCTAAACTATATGAGCCACTTTTAACATAATATTTTTATACTATAAACAAGAATCTTACCTTTATATTTCAAAATAAAACTGTGACTCTAATACAAGACCTTGGAATTTGTTATGGTATTTTTTGAAAAGCTATCAAATTAAATTTTAATAATATGTCAATTAATTTCGCATATGTTAAATAATTTAAAAGTTATTTGTTGTTATAGTTGTTGTTATGGTATATTAAAAAAAAAAAAAAAAATTAATTCATCATTATATTCAATTGTAAATAATAATTGTACATTTATGATGTACAATTAAACTACAAATAATGTTTTAAACCATACATTATGCTCTTATAAATATAATGTACTAAGTAGTTGGAAGTATTTCGAAATTTTTTTTTTGAGGTTTTGTCTACCACCTGGCCCACTGTGCGCGGCCTGTTTAAAAAGGCCTTGGAGAAAACACTTACATTTTTAAATTGCATTAATTTTTATATAATTAATTACATTATTTACTTTTTTTAAAAGTCTTAAAGTAGATTTTGCTAATAAAGTGTCCTTTAACATAAAGTGTCCTTTAACATAAAGTGTCCTTTAACATAAAGTGTCCTTTAACATAAAGTGTCCTTTAACATAAAAAACTTTTGAAATTTAAACTGCTTATTATATGTATTCCAACTTTATTATCAACAGATTTAACCTTTCAACTTTATTATCAACAGATTTAACCTTTCAACTTTATTATCAACAGATTTAACCTTTATATACAAATTGATCATTTTTAATGTTTTTATTTAATATGTTATGAATATATATATATATAAATTTTGACGATAAACTAAATGGTGAACAATGTGAGTTAAAAACTACAAATCTTCATTCACGATGAAACGATTTCCTTCTGAGTTTTTTCCATAGTAAGATACTCGATTTTTCCCAAAATAACTTTTCCTGTAAGATTCTTGTATTTCGGAAGAAGGTATGGTAGGGCAAGCCCATTTTTCTTGAGAAGATACATTACATTTTGATTCCTAACAAAAAAAAAGTTGAAAATAAATTTCTAGGCAAGCATCAAACTAACAAATCATAACATTCTGATTTTGTAAGATATTTTTTGCATATTGCATATTGATTTTCATTAAAAATGTAACATTACTTAATAACATTACTTAAACTTTAAAAAAATGTTTTATCTGAAGGTTTGATATTTGATTTTTAAATGTTGTTTTTATAATTTCGATTAAAAAATTATTTTAAAATAAACTTAACAACCAAGATTAAAAAATCCGTAAAAAGTTAAATATCCCATCATCCCATTGGAAAGAAGAAAATTGTAAGTCTTATTCTTTCATAGTTAATCAAGTAACCATTATATTTTTTACAAAAAATAAATACCTTTAATAATATAGTATAAATATTACAATAATATTTTTGTGAAGAAAGAATGCAAATAATACAAGACTAATTCAAAGCATAGACCTTGTAAGAAAACGAACAAACAAAATAATAATCTAATGGTATAAATAAAATTAAAATAAATAAATAATAATCTAATGGTATAAATAAAATTAAAATAAATAAATAATAATCTAATGGTATAAATAAAATTAAAATAAATAAATAATAATCTAATGGTATAAATAAAATTAAAATAAATAAATAATAATCTAATGGTATAAATTGAGAAGGAAAAAAAATAATACTACTACTAATAATAATATAACATACGATCACAACACAGCGACTAAAGAAACAAAAATATCATCTATATAAAATATATAATTATAACAATATCATCTATATATAATTATAACAATATCATCTATATATAATTATAACAATATCATCTATATATAATAATAACAATAGTAATAGTAAGAGTAACTGATTAAAATAATGAAATAGTAAATAACAATATTTAATAGTATGAATAGTAGGTGAAAAATAAGTATTACTGAGTAAAGAAAAAAATTACTGAATTAGAGTAAGATAATAGGAAAAAACACTTATACTAACAAATATATAATATAAATACTAACAAATATAAATATAATAATAAATGCTAAATATAGAAATATTAAATTAATGAAGTGTAGACATTAAGTATGGTAATAATACTATTTTATTTTATGAGTAGCTGTCAAGATACCTTTTTTAAATTTACATACTTGAGTGGAGGAGATTGTTCCACTCATTGGTGCATTGATGCTTTATAGAGTTTTTGCCATATTTTATTGTCCGACTGTGTTCAATAAATATATTTTTGGATGATGAGGTGGTTTTACAAGTATATTCGTTATTACATTCTTGCGGTATATAGAAAAGTTATATTTGTGAGTTATATGATTAGCTGAAATGCAGATATCTAAGAAGTTGATCTTGATTATTTTGGTATTTGCATGTGTATTGAATAGTCTTGTTTTGAGAATGTAAATGTGTTAAAATAGATTCTGCTTTATCAAAGTTAAAAAAGCGTGTATGGCTGACATCAACATATTGTTTACTTATATATGTAAATATTATTTATTATATTATTTATTATATATATATCTTAATTTAAAATATCAAGTCATATACTTAAATGTGAGTTTTGCAAAGTTGGCATAAAAACAGTTTTTTGTTTTGGAAGATCATTTATAATGCCATGATAATTATGCCATGATAATTATGCCACCTGAATCTGGAAGGAAGTTAGCAGGTGAATGAAATGATAAGGCTAAGTTTTGAAAAACTGTTCCTGGAAAGGTTATACTAATACAGTGATAGAAAGGTAAAACTAATACATAAATACTACAGTTCCAGTATAATTATTGCAATAAAATGTATAATTATTGCAATGAAATTATAAATAGCCAAAAAATAGCCATTTAGGTAAATGTTTAAAAAAACCACTTGCTGATGTTGCAGAAAGAAATAAAAATTTTATTTTAAAGAATGGCTGTAGATCATCTCATCTCTGTTAACTTGTGTGATTTTGTTAGCCCAGTTACTTCAGATTCTTTTAAAGCACCAAACATTTCTGGTGACTTTAGGAGTAGTTACTCTGGTTCAACATCAACATTAGTCAGATCAGGTTATCCTGCTACTGGTAACATGTAACCCAGTACAATCTGCTTCATGTCATGCTGGCTTGTAGAGTACGCCTTTTTAGGCAAAGGCTAGGAGATGCCAACTCCGATTTAAAACACCCCCTGCCTTGGGGCTCTTGGTTGAGTAAAGGCTAGAGATGGTGTCTCGATAAAAATACTCATCTTGGGCAGATGTTAAATGCACCCGGCTACTGCCTTGTAGAAGGCCTCCTAGGCAAAGACTTAAGGGGTAAACAGATTCTATCTGTTGACCAGCCTCGCACCCCTTCTTCATCTACTAGGCTGGCGCAGATGTATTTTTAATACATTGTTTCCAGTTTAGGATGTTGAATGCTGGATCTTCTTGACTCAATGCGTGGGTTTTGCTTGTGACTCTGTTTTTATGACTAAGCAACTCATTCTATTATCTCCTAATGAGGGTACAGCTCTAAAACTCAGTTTTATGGTTCTGAGGCCGGCTGGTAGTCAGGTTTCCCGAACTCTGTGGTAGCTCTCAGAGAGGCTGATTCAATCAACAGCTGAAAAATATCAAAGTATTAACAGTGCCATGTTGCGCATGGATGGTGTCCCTGTTTGTACTTTTGGTGTGCATTGCGGAGGCCACATTTGGAGCCCTTTGTTACGGCTTAGGGTTTATTAGTAGTAATGAGGCAATTGCTTGGGCTATTAAACGGTGTTCTGAGTACTATCTATGCTTTGAGTCAAGTTCTTCAATCTAATTTAAAAATGAATTAAGTACCAAAAACTATAAAACACAAAAAACCATCATCATCACCAAGTTCTCTAAACCTATCATTCACTAATATTCTTGGTCTTCGAAGTAACTTTTCTTCTGTTGAGTCTTATCTCTTGCAAAATTCACCAGACCTACTTGCTCTTTGTGAGACTAATTTAAGTTCAGCTGTCTCATCTTGTGATCTTAGTGTTGATGGTTATCTGCCTCTAATTCGTAAAGACTCCAATAGTCACATTCTTGGCCTGGGCATTTACATTCGTAAGAATGTAAATGCCGAGGCCAACTAATTAAATTAGCCCTTTATTTCAGGCATGGCTTTTTAAGGATAGGAATGGAGTTGTAAGCTATACTTACGAATGGAGTTGTAAGTTATACTTAAGGATATAAATTGGAACTCTCAAGTAGACTGTTTAAAGACTTATATCAAAAATTATGACCACTACCATGATAATAATTTTTGAATTACATATTTCTATGTGAGCATATATTTATGCGAGCTTTAGATAAGGTAGATATGCAAAATAAAATTCTTAGTCGTTGAAATATTGTAAACAATGGCTTCAACATACTGTTAAAAAATTTGCATAGATATTTAAAAAAATGTTTATATATATATATATATATATATATATATATATATATATATATATATATATATATATATATATATATATATATATATATATATATATATTTATCGATCTATAGTTTGTTGTCTTTGGGAAGAGCGAAGGAAAAAAGTGATTCTTACGCCAACACATACGTCACTTTTAATTACTTTTAACTTTCGTCCAACATTTTCGTGTTGGACGAAAGTAAAAACCATTAATTTAATTACAATAAATCGTTTTTTAAAAAAACCACAAAAACGCAAATTTAATTGACCAGAATGTTTTTAAAAACTTTCTGAATGTTTTTAACAATATAAACAATGTTTTTATTTTTATTTTTTTTAATAAAATGTTAATTTTTAATTTTTTTAATAAAATGTTTTTATTTTTATTTTTTTTACTGTGAATCATGCGCGGAGTGTTGCTAGATCGACTATCTTATAGCCTGACTCGCAAGAGAGTGCTGCTACATCGACTGACAAATAGCCTGACTCGCAAGGGAGTGCTGCTAAACCGACTGAAAAATAGCCTGACTCGCAAGGGAGTGCTGCTACATCTACTATCTTTTAGCCTGACCCGCAAGGGAGTGCTGCTACATCGACTGAGGGTTTGGTTGGGGCAGGCAGTCTATCAATTAATAAAAATAAAAAATTCCGGTCTTGAATTTTAATTTTTTCTTTTTTGTCAACAAAATATGGAAAAAACTTTCGGACAACATCTAAATATATATATATATATATATATATATATATATATATATATATATATATATATATATATATATATATATATATCCTTATATAGTAGTCAAAGAGATTTTAATGGTAAAAAAATTGCTTTCAACACTTTATTTTAAAATTTAAGTGACATCAACAATTAAGCAACATTTTAATATCACTTAAAAGTTTAAACAATTACAATAATGCAGAAGTACATTAAGTTTTATCATTTTTTAAAAACCTCAATAATAATCACTAGTAAGCTTTTTTAATTAATAGTGTTATTGTTTTTGTTTTTTTAGTGTGGCTTCATAGACTATCTTATAGCCTACTGCTACAAGAGAGTGCTGCTACATCGATTATTTTATAGCCTGCTGCTACAAGAAAGTGCCACTACATCGACCGAGGGTTTGGTTTGGATAAGCAATCGATCTTTCAAAAAAAAACTTTATTCAAATTTTTAAACTTTTTCTGGCTTGGTTTATTAGCGTTTGATTTAAAACAACAGTTTATGGAGAAAACTTTTTAACTACCACGCAGGACTATATTTATACACATATATATGTATGTATATTTATATATATAGTCTCTCTTATACCATTTATGTTACAACATCCTTTCATGTTGGCAAACTGGGATCTTTAGTCAGAAAGTTAACTTTTCTATTGGTTAGCTGGCCAATTATGAACAACAATTAAATGGTATGGTATTGTTTTTTTGTTTTTTTAAAATTTAATCTTAACATTTAAAAACTTAATCAAAAACATTTAGTTATTAACAAGTGCTTGTTAATTGTGATAAATTAGAAAAAACAAACATTACCAAAGAACTTTTTTTTGATTAGTGTGTACATACTTTTATATTGAACCCTCTCCCCTTCCCATACGCTATTTGTATGCTATTTGTAAGACCTCCTCCTTTTGAAGATACGTACTTTTTGGACAGTATCTTATATATACATATATATATATATATACATATATATATATATATATATATATTATATATATATATATATATATATATATATATATATATATATATATATATATATATATATATATATATAAATAGAGTTAGGACTATTGTAATTGTAATTGTAAAAATTAAATACAATTACACATTACAATACAATAATATTGTATTGTAATATTACAGAAACAATAAAAAAAAAATTTTTTGGTATTGTATTTCTGTGATGAAAAACAATTACAATAAGTATTGTATTGTTATTTTTCTGACAATACAATAAAATTTGAGAACTATTGTATTGTATTGTTTTAATGAAATAAAATTACAATAACTATTGTATTGTTTTGATGAAAACGATTACAATGACTATTGTAGTGTATTACTTTATATTAAAGTAGAAAAGCTAACGTATTTTAACGTATTTATATTCATCTCTGACAAACTTACTATTATTTTCGCTATTTTTTATTTACGGATTTGCAATATACTGCAAATTTTATTTTTTACATATTTAGATTTCGCATCACCTATCTTGTAATGCATTTCGAAGCTCTAAATCGCCGCAAAATATTGCCTGTCTGATGATAGACTTACTATTATGAAAAATAACATTCATAAATTATTTTATTCAGCCCTTTTATTTTTTCCTCTTGATTTTAATGCTGCAAAGGAACTTAAAATATATATGAAAATTAACTTTAGTAACACAAACAGTTAAACATAAT
>NC_088923.1:16650000-16687500 GCF_038396675.1 Hydra vulgaris
TATATATATATATATATATATATATATATATATATATATATTTATATATATATATATCAGAATCACCAACTTCATTTCTATGTTTTATGGTAACCACAAAGTGGTTACCATAAAACATAGAAATGAAGGTGGTGATGTTTTGTCGACTTTAAACACTTTTAGGTTGGCAGTTAGGTTGGCATTGCCGAATGCCAACCCTAATTCTGAGGGTTGATATATATATATACATACATATATATTCTTTTTACTTATCAATTTGTTAAGTGATAAAATTCAATGTTTACCTAAAATAAATTATTGTAAATAAAACAAGAATATTGCAACATAAGACTCACAGGAACATTACTGGATGATTTCACATTATTAACTTTTTCAATTCGCTTTGCTTCTTTTCTTTCAGCCTGAGTTACTGGAGATGAATCAAGAAACTTTAGATTAGGAAGAAATTGTAACACGCAATATCTAGACAAATAAATGAAGCTGCCTAAATTGAAAATCAGATAAATGAATGAAATAAAAATTAAATAAACAACAAATTGTTATGAAATATTTTAAGTTGGATATTTCAACTATATTGAAATATACAACTTTAAATATGCTATCAGTAACAAGAATTAGAATGATTTCATGGTCAAATACAGAAACACTGAGAAACACTGTTCTCAGACCATCAGGAAAAATCTTGCGTCACTCAAATAACTTATGTTTATAACATTATTTTCTAACTTTATATTTATAACATTATTTTCCCAGTTGCCCTGCGGGCAACTGGGAAAAAACCGGAGGGTACACCACTGTTTATATAAATGTATATATATATATATATGTATATATATATATGTGTGTGTGTGTGTGTGTGTGTGTGTGTGTGTGTGTGTGTGTGTGTGTGTGTGTGTGTGTGTGTGTGTGTCTATATATATTTTATACATATATATATATACGGGGCACAACAAATTGACGAACATGCGAATGCCTGCTAAAAAAAGGCAAAAAAACAAATAACATGTTTCTTTACTTTTCCTCGTAAAAATTTTTCAAAACAAACGCATTACTTCAGCAATTTTTTTTCCAAATAATTAAGCAATTGATCGTTTTTTTATTTATCATAAAAAGCATAATAGCAATAAAAAACAATTAATTACAAAAATTGTTTTTTTTTGCTATTATTAAAAATTAAATGTATTTTTTCAAGACTTTAAAAGAAACCACACTAATACTACTTTCTTTAATGGAAAGAAAGTAATTATGTTCGAGCATGGTTTTTGCATGCTTTGACAAAAGCATTCAAAATTTTACTTAAAATGACTGCATTTGCAATTACTTTGAACAAAACCATGCTTAAATTTTTGCTTTCTTCAATAGCGTACTTTCTTTTTAAATTTTCTTACTTTCCTTAAAATAACATTTGTTTGCATATTAAAAACACTTAAGTACTTTTAAAAGTTTTAAAAGTTTTTTTTAAGTTTTGCTAAAAAATACATAATCTAATAGAACATATAAAATTATTATGTTTATTATAGTTTTAATCTTTTATTGTCCGTTTAGCAACACCAATAATATGATATGTTTATTAACTTATAATTAAATACTTAATATATTATCATTTTTAAAGTTTTTAAAAAATCTCAAAACAACTAAGCATCTTTTCGATTTTAAAGAAAGATGGTACAGTGGAGCCTAGCATTAAATGCAGAGAAGAAGAAGAGAGAGAGAAACTAAGCATGCAAAAAAAAATATGCAATGACTTGGATTGTGCTATGGCTTTGGGAAAATGGGATATATGGCCAAAAGATATTGAATTTATGTTTTGGAACACCATAAATGGATTGTCGCCAAGCAATAAGAAACACAGGCAACAACTAAGCTGGATTAATAATGACAAATCAAATGAGTGCTTCTCTTGTTGGGTTTGCCAAAAGTATCTAAATATTAGCAATGCAACCAATTCAGTAACAATGGGATGTAAATATTGGAAAAGAACATACCTACTACACCACAACTCACCACTGACAGCTGATACTGATGGTATATTAAATGCAATAAAATTTGTTTTAAAAAGTTTAACAACAGACAAAATGAATCAAGATTTACATTTAAGCAACATCTACGCAAAAACTATAAATGTTAACTTTAATGGTACATCTGTAATGTCTGGCAATAAAGCTGGTGTTCAAACTAAAATGCAAAATAAAAACCCGAGTATAGTATATACCCATTGTGTGGCGCATAGATTAGAACTTTCTGTGTTAGACTCAATAATGTTTTATATTTATAAGAAGTTTGATGACAACATCAATAGTTTGTTTCGTTTTTACTATTATTCATCGCAGCGAAGAAAGGAACGGAAAGAAAAAGCTTTTTTAGATGAAGAGTTTAAACAGCTTAGGAGATTGAAAAATATTTGTTGGTTAGCTAACCAGAAAAGGGTGTTAAATTGCTTGAAACTGACTATAAAGTTATCATTTATGATTGAGAAAGCAAGGCAAATGAGAAAGACAAAACTGCACAGAAAGCTAAAGGATTTTTGTGTTTCATGAAAGACCCACAATTTTTTATTTATTTACATTTTATTCAAGATATTGTTAAATCACTAACAACATTGTCATTGGAGTTTCAAAAAGAAAAAATTTTAATTTGTGAGATTTTGTATTAAGTTGATGCAAAAATTGCTGTACTAGACGCGTTATCAGTTAATCCAGGCTATTAGAATATCAGATGTTATTAGACTAATATTACAGACAATAATTTAGAAGTAAAAGAAGATAATTAAGATAGAATTGTTTGACAACAACCAAATGATTATTTTGATTATTATAATAAAAAATATTTTAATAAAATTATTGACTGAGCAAAAGAATATATAGACAAACAATCCCGCCGCAATTTCAATCAAGAGCCATTAAAATCTTTAACCACAATCTTCGATTGTCGAAACTGGTCAAAATCCTATACAGGTTCACTAGAGACAAAAAAAATAGGAATTTAATGAAACAAAAAGTGTTTGCAACTTTTATGAGCATAATAATATGATAAGCAGAGAAATTTCTAACTTATGTGTAATGCAGTGACCTTTATTCAGGGAGAAAGTTTCTAAACTAAGGACAAATTCACTGTTGAGCATTTATAGGGTTATCTTGCTGGAAAATGAACCTGAATTGGCAAGTATAAATGTTTTATTAGAAATTATGCTAACTTTCAGCGCTTTAATGGCAAGTTGTGAACGCAGTTTTTCTTGTACAAACTTACAAAAAAATGTTTTGCAAACTTCATTAAATGACAGCACCTTAGAAGATATTATACATTTAAAGCTTGATGACCAGTTAATTGAAGACTTTTGCCCCAAAAACATGTCAAAAATTGGATTGACGCAGCGGCTTGTATTAGACATTTGAAAGACCATAAATCAAAATGTTCTAGTAATTCTTAAAACCATTTATATAAATATAAAAATTAATATATAAATATTAATGAGAAGTTATTTTGGAATTTATATTTCTTTAGTTCCTTTTATTTAAATTTCTTTACATTTATATTATTTTATGAGTAAATAAATTTAATGAACTAAATTGAAAAAAAAGTTTTGTATATTTGGATAACAGTTTACAATCATTGCATATTAATAATCAATAATTTGCACACACTTTGCAAATGCGTGAAAAACTATTTTAAAAATATGACAATTAATTAAACTCAATAAGCATCTTTGATATATCCAATAACTTATTAACTAGAATAAAATTTATTTGAAAATAAAACTCCCTTATTTGACCTCTTAAATTAAACGTTAATATATATTTGAAGATACGAATGTCAATGCCCATTAAAAAAATAGTGATTTGTTGCGCCCAGATATATATATATATATATATATATATATATATATATATATATATATATATATATATATATATATGAATATATATATATATATATATATATATATATATATATATATATATATATATATATATATATATATATATTGTTGCGCCCTGATATATATACATGTATATATATAGTTCTATAGATTGTTACATTTGGGAAGTACGGAAGGAAAAAAATGATTCTTACGCCAACACATACGCCACTTTTAATTAAATTTGACTTTCGTCCAACATTTGCGTGTTGTCAGAAAGTTAAAACCATTAATTTAATTACAAATTAATCGTTTTTTAAAAAAACCACAAAAATGCAAATTTAATTAACCAGAATGTTTTTAAAAACATTCTGAATAAAATGTTTTTATTTTTATTTTTTTTAATAAAATGTTTTTATTATTTTTTTTTTTACTGTAAATTATGCGCAGAATGTTGCAACATCGACTATCTTATAGCCTGACTGGCAACAAAGTGTTACTATATATATACACATATATATATACATATATATATGTATATATATGCATATATATACATATATATATACATACATATATATATATATAAAAATTTGTATATATATGTATGTATATATACACATATATATATACATATATATATATATATATATATATATATATATATATATATATATATATATATATATATATATATATATATATATATATGTATATATGTATATATATATGCATATATATATGCATATATATATACATATATATACATATATATATGCATATATATACATATATATATATATATATATATATATATATATATATATATATATATATATATATATATATATATATATATATATATATATATATATATATATATATATATATATATATATATATGTAACTTATATATATATATAGCGGGTGACAAGTAAAAAACAAGACTGGATTTAAAGACACATATCTCTTTAAAGAAGTAAGATAAAACAAAAAGGAAAAATGTTCTAGAAAGTATTTTTATTCTAGTTTTTAAATATATTATCAGTTGTTCTCAATTAAACCATTTCTCCTGACTTTATCAACTAGGCCTGGTATAGACTAAGCTAGGCTTCGTATGAGCTCAATATCAATTTTATTAAGGCAATACTTGATTCTAGAACGTGCCAATTATTCTTGTAGACAAGGCCTTTCAAAATACTTCAAAAATTTTCGATAGGATGACATTCTGGCAAGTTTGCAGGGTTATCCGCTTTCTCAACATAATGCACGTCTTCCTTGTTTAGGTACATGATTACTGTTTTTCATAGCGAGATGATGCTAAATCTGGCCAGAATACATATGCACCATCTGAATGATACTTATTGATGAATGGAACAAGTCTCTTCTTAATACATTTGCTTAAATAGATTTTTTGATTTACAGCCAATCCACTTGGTACAAAATAAGGTTGAGAAATTCCATTTTCAGAAAAAGCAATCCATAGAAGTAATTTCTTTTGAAACTTTTTTGTTTGTTTGGTATTTAACTGTAGAGGGAGTAGATTTTACATCACTAGTATGAAATATATCATTTCCTGGAGTGATTTAACGTGAAATAAGACTTATCATCAGTAATTGGTTTACGATTTTTAAATTTCTGACACAATCCACTGCACTTAGTTCTAGCTGCTGCTTTTTGCGTTTTAGAATCGTCATTTTTTTTCTTGATTTAATTTTTGTTCTTTTTTTCAATGTTTTACTAATGTGTTGCTGAGTACAGTTGAACTTTTTAGCTGCCTGTCGTTGATAACTCCGTCTTTATGGTCAAACATGACTTTGAGCCTTTCAATGTTTGTCCTGGTCATTTTTTTAGCTTTTACTCCACTTCCTTGAACTCTTTGGTACCCAGATTCATTTTCAGCTTGTTTAATTATCTTGTAGATAGTACTTTTAGGTATATTCTCAATTTTAAAGTGGTCATAAGTGAACTTTTTACCAGCATTTTTGTAATTTCAATAGAATTCATACAAATGTTTTCTAATCTCTTCTTGTTTTGAATTTATTTTTTTATTCATTTTTCTATAAAAAATAAAAACACATAAAATTTTTAAAAACTAGAATAAAAATACCTTCTAAAACAGTTTTCCTATTTTTAAAATCTTATTCCTTTTAAACAGATATGTGTCTTTAAATCCAGTCTCGTTTTTTAGTTGTCACCCGTTATAACAACTTGTCTCTCCGCGCAGTGGCCTTGTTCATCAAGGTTCGTGTTTTGGAGTTGAGAGAGGGTTATAACCACAAGTAGCCTCCTCATTTGTAGTGGCCTTCTTGGCCTTGGGGAGGTGAATTATAAAAAAATATATTTATATATATATATATATATATATATATATATATATATATATATATATATAAATTTATTAGGCAAAATGGGACACCCTAATATATGGCAAGTGAGGATTCTTAACTGTAGTGAATGAACCAAGGAGAAAAATTCTACATAAAACATATATATATATATATATATATATATATATATATATATATATATATATATATATATATATATATATATATATATATATATATATATATATATATATATATATATATATATATATATATATTCAATGATAAAATATAATAATAACAATAATACAAAATACAATTTGTTAAATTTTAAATCAAAAAGCTGACAAATAAATGTAATAATGACCAAATTAAATGTTATTTAACCTGTATTTTAAATAATCTTTATCATCTTTGTCAGTGTAATTCAGTTGTGTAGGACATGCTTCATTTCCAAGCAATGAAAGATAAGATATTTTAGGAAAGCTTGTAGATATTTTCATTAAAATTCCTTTTAAATTTTTTATCTAAACAAAAGTAAAGAAAAAAAATTACAATAAGTATTATTATCACAATAAGTTACTAAATGTGTTACTAAATAAATTGCACAGAACAAAAGTTTGTGGATTTTGGTTATACATATTTTTTATTTCAGTTCACCTCTTTATGGTCATGAAGACCACTACAGTCGAGGAGGCTACTTTAGTTGTGGCCATGAAGACCACTACAGTCAAGGAGGCTACTTTAGTTGTGGTCATGAAGACCACTACAGTCGAGGAGGCTACTTTAGTTGTGGCCATGAAGACCACTACAGTCAAGGAGGCTACTTTAGATGTGGTCATGAAGACCACTACAGTCGAGGAGGCTACTTTAGTTGTGGTTACAAATAAAGTAGCCAGCAGCTTTTGACAAAAGAAAAAAAAAATACAACCATAAACATAACTAGATTAATTAAACATAGATAAAGAAGATTTAACTCTAGCTTTTTCATGTCAATAATTTTATCATATTGTTTATATATTATATATTTTTTATTTCTAATATAAAAATATAATAAAAACAAGAGTCAAGTCAATTTATTTTGAGGTTAAAAATCTTATTTTAAATTAAAATTAATAAATAAAAATGATATTTTTATGTCAATGGTTAAAGAATTTTATCGTACTTTTAAATATTCTGTTTCTAATATAGAAACTTGCTATAATAAAAGCAAAGTCTATTTATTTTGAAGTTTTAGTCAAAAATCTTATTTTAAACTAAAATTAATAAATAAAAATGACATCTTTGGGTAAAATTATTTATTACATTTTACCTAAAAATCTTTACTTTTGCATTTCTTTTGAATACTTTTAGCATATTTCTATACAAGAACACAGAATGTATTAAAATATTATTATTTCAAAATAAATCAGTAAAAAAAATTTTTAACCATTTTTTACATAAATACTTATAGGTATTATATATTAAAATCAAACTTGAAAATTCTAGAAAAAAACGGCAAAATAGTATCAAAACTGTCCAAGAACACTTTAGAACACAAAACACAACACAAAAACAAGTTCCAAGGCTGTCTAATTCTTGATGACAATACTTAGGACAAACTAGAATTTTGACTAATACCATTCTCTGCAAGGAGCGCCTAGAAAATCATTTTTTACCTTTTACTATCTCATACTGTTCCTGTAAAGTTTTGGCATGATATAGCCAAATTAAATTTAACATAATATCTAAGGATCGCAAGTTAAACGCAATACAAAAGTATTGTGTTTATTTAACAAGTTAAACAAAACACAAGGCAAAGTCAACGCAGAGTCCAAGAAGCTTAAAAGATGGAGAAAAATTTGTATAAATGTATGTATGAATCCTCATGGAAAGAGATTGAGTAATTTAAATGTAAAATTAAGCTGAACAAACATTTTGTAATTTGTAATGATTACCATCTCTCTATTCACAACTTATCATCTAATGATTACCATCCTCCTACCTTCCTCATACCATCTAATAATTAGCATCCTCCTACCCTCATCCTATCATCCAATGATTACCATACGCCTACCCTCATCCTACCAATCTCCTACCCTTAGTAGTTTATAGTTGTTGTATAATACAATCAATTAATTCATGACTGCTAATTAGATTTAGTTGGCGCCTTAATCTGTTTCACTTATCTTCTATAACATCAAAAGCATCTCTTAACTTAACATTCAATAAAAAGGAAATTCCATGAAGAAAAAAACTCAATCATAATAGAATTATAATAAAAAATAAACTATTATGAGAAAATATCTTGCTAACAAGATTTATATAAACCAATATTTTTAAATATACATTTAGCTATTCTGGAAGTCATTGCATCTGTGCAAATATACTTAAGTTTCATCTGCCCAGATATATATATATATATATATATATATATATATATATATATATATATATATATATATATATATATATATATATATATATATATATAAATATATATATATATATATATATATATATATATATATATATATATATATATATATATATATTGCTGTTGTTGTGTGATTTAGTATTAAAAATACTAAACTCTTGATCAATGTAGAGTGCTCAGTATTTAAGAAATATATATTTTTTCAAAAACAGAACATTTTATACTTAAATTTAGAAAAAACAACTTTTAACGGAACTTAAAGTTTCATGCCTATCGGCAATCATCAGCCATAAAGTACAAAATCAAAAATATAAAAAACCAATATAAAAAATTCTAAATATTATTTTATAAAGGAGACAATCAGCTAAACAAAAGAGGCAAATTAGTTTCTAAATATAGACACAAAAATAAATTTCTCCTTTCATAATTTGATAGCGGAGATTAGTTTTCCATTACGTATTCTTGCTATAACGCCAGAACTCATTCTACCATAGATTATAATTTTTAAACGATTATTTATATTTTTGATTTTGTACTTCATGGCTGATGATTGCCGATAGACATGAAACTTTAAGTTCCATTAAAAGTCATTTTTTCTAAATTTAAGTGTGTGTGTATATATATATATATATATATATATATATATATATATATATATATATATATATATATATATATATATATATATATATATATATAAAAGACCAGTTTAAAAAAATATATTTTAATAATTAAGTGGCTAAATGTTCAAATGTTGTTAATTGATGAAAAAAAGTAAATTATTAAAGTTTCAAAGCATTATTCCAATATTTAGTAACAGCTCGATTAAGTTCACTTTTCAATGGGGTCCTAAAATTAAAAAAAAAAAGTTCCTTAAAAGTAGTTCAACCTGGTACTCAAAAGAAACAAAATAATATATAAATTTCAAAAGTAATAATTGTTTTATAAAAAATAAATTAAAAAATTTTTATTTTTATTAAAAACTTGTAAAAGTGTACTTTTTTTATTTCTAGTTAAAAAACCATAGTTTTTATGCAATTAAATCTAAAATAATAATTGTAGTATGAAATTATCTTTTTTTTTTTAAATTTTTATATAATTTCGCTACTTTTAAGACCCAACATGACATACTTTTGAAAAAACTTCTTTTTTCAAAATAATAGGGGCATGTTAAAAAGTAAAGTTAATTGAGCTGACCCTAAAACACATTTAATTTTGCAATTTTGAACTAATTTTCCTGACCAAAAACCACATCAAATCAAAGGGTAGCCCAAATAAAGTTCAAAAATTATTTTTTTTATATACAATTTTGAAATGGTCTAATATATATATATATATATATATATATATATATTTTTTTTTTTTTTTTTATTTTTTTTTTTTTTTCTTTTAAACATCTTCGCTTCCAACAAGGCTGCAAGCAGCCACTAATTAAAGTTGGAAGTTACTGTAAGAGAAAAGATGAAGATTGTAGAGCAAGATAACGATTGACGGACGATTTAAAAGATTGCAAATTATATGAATCAGGAAAGCAAGATGAAGGAAGCGAATTCCAAAGAGCTGATGTTCGAGGAAAAAAACTAGACGAATAAGCGTTTTTGGAGCACTTAGGAACAGTCACAGAAAAAGGATGACACTTAATTGAATGACGAGTAACACGAGAATGAATTTTAGTAGATGGCACAAGAGACGTTAGCTCTTTCGAGCAGTGCCCATTATAGTATTTGTAGAAAAGAGAAAGAGAAGCAACATTACGACGATGTGATAATGGTTGAAGGTTGGCTGCAAGAGCAGGTCCAACTATGTTTACAATGCGTTTTTGCACCTTGTCTAAAACAGAAAGGGCATCATTAGAAGATCCGCCCCAGATATGGCAACAGTATTCCATACAAGGCCGGATTTGAGATTTATAGAGGTAGAGAATAGAATCCAGAGTAAGAAAGTGGCGAGCTCAATAAAGAGATGCAACCTTAGCAGATGCTAATTTTGCAACCGATTTGATATATGGTTTCCAAGAAAGATTGGAAGTAAGAGTTAATCCTAGAAGATGAAGAGTAGGTGACTCATCGAGTACATCACCGTTCATAAATATAGGAAGATCTAAATTATTGCGATAACGATTGGCTGAAAAAAATTGAGTTTTATCTGAATTAAAGTATATATATATGTGAATTAAAGTATATATATATCTGAATTAAAGTATATATATATGTGAAAGATTATACTGATATATGTAAGATATATTTTACGCAACTTTTATATTTATATTCCAATAATTTGGTAAAAAGATTTCAATGTGAAAACTTCAGACAATTCTAAAATATAGAAATATATATCCTATTAGGATTTTGCACCTAAAATATTATGTTCATTTTTGACACCTATTAAATTGATGCAAATAATTTGAAAAAAGTTTTTGTGAATTATTTATTTTTTCCTAATTCCTATATAATCTTTAGAACATTTTAATTAGGCTAACCAATAAATTATGCTCAAAAAGCTAAAATATCATGACAAATGACCTAAAAGTTTTAAGCATTATTTTCAAAATATTTCTATAAATAAAAAAAAAAAACGATTTCAAAAACTTAAAAAACAATTTTATTACAATAAACTTTTTTTTGTTGATGTAAAAGAAACACATTGAAACAAATTGAAAGCTTTGCATTGATGTAAAAACAAAAAAAAGTTTTAATTTTTGTAACAAGATTGTCATGTTTGGAAATTACGATTACTTAATATGAGGATTTTACAGTCAACAAGAAAAAATTTAAATAACATTTCAATATTTTATCATTTTAGATTAGAAATTTTTTTTAATAGTATTAACCTCCACCTTTCAGTTTTTAGCACTAAAATTTGTAATTTTCGAAAAATATGTACTTTACACATAGTTGAAAAACCTTTTATATTACTTTAATGATTATGAAAACATTCTAAATTGACTTCTTCATCCTAAATAATTCCAGTAACAATATTTAAGTAAGATTATTATCCCTCATATCTTGTCACCTAATAAAATAACTAGGGTCAACTAATAAGCTAACTAGGGTCTTAATGCTGGCTCTAAATATAAGAAAATATAAGAAATATTTTATAATTTGATATTTAATGAGATTTAAAAAATTTATAATTCTAAAGTTAAAGAAAAGTGTAAAAAGAATTAGACCTTATTTTTGTTAACTGTAAAAGTTTCCAATTGTTCAAGTTGAGGTAGTTCCAAATCATCCGTAAGTTCATTGTTATCTAATATCAATTCTTTTAACTCAGTAAAACCAACCAAGCCTTTCAAACTTCTATTTACAAAATAAAGTTATTGTATAAAATAAACAACATTAAAATTTTGTTGTTGTTAATTAAACTCTATTTAGATCACCACAAGCAGGTTAAAAACAAGAAAAAAATAAAATAAAGAACCATTTTTTGCTAATGATATTTTAAATTAAATAAATATTTGATATTTTAAATTGAAGTTTGCAGATTGACTGTAATATTATTTTTTACGAGATGGTAATTAAAGACTGTCTGAAATGTTAATGACCCATTTTTGAAATAGTTTAAGAACCACAATTTTTTTTTTTAATTTTAATTCTGATTAATCCCAACAAGGCTGCAAGCAACCACTATTAAGTTGGGAGTTACTAGAAAAAAAGAACAGAGTTATAGAGCAAGGAAATAGTTGACAGAAGACTTAAAAAGTTGAAGCTTGAAGTTGAGTCAGGAAAACATGAAGATGAAAGAGAGTTCCAAAGGATTGAGGTGCGGGGAAAAAAACTAAACGAATAAAAGTTTTTAGAGCTTGCAGGGACAGATACAGTAAAAGAATGAGACCTCGCTGAATGACAAATCAAGCAAGAATGAGTTTTAGTTGATGGAACTAGAGATGATCACTCTTTTGAGCAGCGATCATGATAGTATTTGTAGAAAAGTGAAAGATATGAAACTCTACAATAATGGGAAAGAGCCTCAAGCATTTTTTTATGACGCGTTTTTAGACTTTGTCTAGAAGAGAAAGTGCATCATTAGAAAAACCAGTCCAAATATGACAACAGTATTCCATACAGGGACGATTAAGGGATTTGTAGAGGTAGAGAATGGAATCAGGAGAGAAAAAATGGCAAGCACAATAAAGAGAAGCAACCTTAGCAGATGCTAATTTAGCAATTGATTGTATGTATAGTTTCCATGAAAGGTCAGTAGTAAACAATAATCCAAGAAGACGTAAAAAAGAGGACTTCGTGAAAGGGTTGCCATTTATCAATACAGGAATGTGGACAGTATTGCGATAGTTGTTTGTAGTAAATAACTGAGATTTGGTGGAGTTAAAATTTACAAGCCACTGTGAGCCCCAATCTGTTACAGAAGTGAGATCAAATTCAAGATCGGCTGCCTATTCTAAGTGATCAAAAAGACTTTTATTCAAGACAGGAGTATAAAGTTGAGGCATTAGCAAATAGAGCCATTTTATATGTAAGGTTGTTTTAAGATTATTAATGTAGGTGAGAAACAAAAGAGGACTATGGATAGAACCTTGAGGTACCCCATAAGTTACTGGAAATAAAGAATGTTGTGTTGGAATTCAAGAACAACTTATAATAAAGCGGTGAAAAAGAAACAATTTGATAATCTCAAAAACTTTCCCAGATACACCATATGAAAGAAGCTTATGAAGAAGACCAGCACGCCAAACATTGTCGAATGCCTAAGATATGTCAAGAGCAATAGGCCTAGCCTCTCCACCTCCATCTAATGCACAATAAAATCTTTCAATCACAGTAGTTAGCAAGTCAGCCATAGAGCAAGAGAATCAAAAACCGTATTGATTGTCAGACAGTAAGTTATTTGACTCAAGACTTAATCTACTTTGATCATTTTTATATTGTTTTAAACCAAATTCTTCTATTTTTAAAATAATTTAAAGTTTTAAAAAAAGATTAAGTTTAAATTTCAAATTAAATTACAAGTTTAAAGGTCAACTGTCAGTCATATTATGAAAATGTGGGGAAAGGTTGCAATTTGGCAAAAAAACTTTTGATTTGTCAAGCCTGGTGTTATTTTAAAAATCATTTTTCATGAACGGAAACATAAACAACAAAGTTTACCTAAAAGGATGTTTACAAAAAGCAACTTATTGATATGATCTAAAAGCATTAGAATTTGCCTGTATTTGAGCCTGATTTTTCATCTTGCCATTACTCAAGAAGCATAATCAATGGTATCAACAAAATGGTGTCAATTTTATCCCCCCCCCCCCCCCCCTTCAAAAAATAAATAAATAAATAAAAAAGAATCCTTCAAATAACTTTGACCAATTGACAAATTTTGAAAATTAAATTTTGATATGAAATGTGAGCTGCGTGAGAAGGGAAAAATATATAGCGAAAATCAATCGAATCTGGAAAATACGTAAAATGTAAATAATGTAAAATTTACTTTAAAACGTTCATGCTAAATGGTCGCTCTAAATTGAGAAAATATTGTGATCAGCTTGAAAATGATGAAGAAAATATTGTGACCAGCTTGAAGAAGTTTTCTATAAGCATTAGGGTATTTAGAGGTAAATTTGCTTTAAACAAAAAAAAATTATCAAAATAGATTAAGTGATTCTTGAAATATTTCAAAAATCCCATGGGTCAGTATCATTTCCGGACAGTTTTTTTAATTTATTAGCTGTATAACTATAGTTTATTAACTGTATACAGTTTATTAGTTATGGTTAGCGTATTGTATAGTTATCATAAACATTGATAGCATGTTCATTATCATTAATTAATATTTAACTTTATACAGGATATTATAATAATATAATAATACTTTAACTGTTATATAATATACAAAGTTAATTATAAATTATATAAATTACAGTCTATGTAAAAAAAATTATTTGTAATAATCAATATATTATATATAATGGTAATAATAAGAAAAATTTTTAATGAAAAAATAAAAAATCTGTAAAATACTGCAATTTGCAATATATATTTATTTATTCATACTGAATTTTGTTATAACTCAAATCCATTCTTGTGATGTTATTTCCATACTTTGTCAATAACCAAGGTGGAACACACTTTACATTTTGACCAGAAAAAGATAGCTAAATTTCAAAAAAACATGTAAAACAAACTTAAATAATAAAACAGTTAGTACAGTGTATAAGCCAACACAAGGTTACAGTGAATAAGCCAACACAGTACTAAAGTGTATGAACCAACACAGCATTTGTGGTTAGCTATAAATTTTTAATTTTTTTTAAATTTGCATGAAATGCAAAATAATAAAAACAAAAGCATTTAAAAAAATTATAAATCTAATAAAAACATAAAAAAATTAAAAATTTTGATCAAAGACAACAGCCATAGAAAGTGTCAAAAAAAGGAAGAAAATGCCTACCATAACCTGCTCATTTCCTTTATTCTCTCTCTCTTTCTCTTTCTCTTTCTCTCTCTCTCCCTCTCTCTCTATATATACATACATACATACATACATACATACATACATACATACATACATACATACATACATACATACATACATACATACATACATACATACATACATACATACATACATACATACATACATACATACATACATACATATATACATACATACATATATATATATATATATATATATATATATATATATATATATATATATATATATATATATATATATATATATATATATATATATATATATATATATATATATATTTATTTATTTATAATTTATTTTACTGTACATTAGTGTGTTTCATATTTTATCAATTTTTGAAATTGAACCCCCAAATCGATTTATAAATTGACCATTTATATAAAAATAAGTTTGAGCAAGAAAAAAACAAACATAGGGTCCCTGCCAGTTTGATTTTGGGCCAAAAATGTTGGGTGTTTTAAACGCCAGGCGTTTAGAGATATTTAAAGATATTGCCATGACATTAGTATCAAAAAATATTTCATCAAGAGAATACATGTATGTACAGATTTAATTGTATGTTCAGGCAGAAATGTCGCTGATTTTTCATTGTTTCATTCAACTATTTGGCAAGCTCAAAAAAAATCTATTCGGGAAAATGCTGAACAATATAAGAAAAATGTTTAAATTGCTACCAGTAAAGCTACTTTTCCCATAATAGCACATTTTGATGGGAAAATTATCGAAGATATCACCGAATGGTAAAAAATCAAAAAGAGATTGACTTTCAGTCTCGCTAAATATTGATGGTAAAATGAAGCTACCTCGCATTCCAGTTATTGATTGTGGTACTGGACAAGCTCAATATGATGCTTTAGTTAAAATACTGGATGAATATGGAATATGTGATGACATGAAAGGTATATGTTTTGATACAACTTCTACATATACAGGACTTTCTGATACAAATGTTGGGTTTAGTCATAAAATAAAATTCAATTGTACTAGAGCTGGCTTGCAGGAGGTATGTTTATGAATTACATCTAAAACACTTCTATGAAAAACAGTTCAGTGGAAAAACTAAATCTCCAGAAAACTTAATGCTCAAACAGTTTCAATAAAACTGGAATGACATTAAAAGTTGCATTGACTCTTTAAAGTTTGTAAAATATGGTACCCAATCTATTGCTAACACTTTCTTAGAAATCCATAGACTCAACGCTGTAAAGTATTGGGAGATGGCTCTAAAGGAAAACATTTTCCCCAGAGGAGATTACAAAGAGCTATTGAAACTGACTCTTGTGTACTTATGCCCTGAAAGAGTTTTTCAAATTCAAGCTCCAGGGTGCATGTCGCATGCACGTTTTATGTCCAAAGTATTTATTATTTATTATATCCAGATTAAAAACTTCTTTACCTAACGCTGCCTTACCAAAATATAAAAACCTATTGACAAAATATAGAGAAAATGTCAAACAATATGTTCAGAATTCCGAAATAATTTTAAATGGAATTGATGCCACAATGGTTTCAATTGAATCACATTTATGGTACGTTAATGAAACCTTGGTTCCACTTGCTTTTTTAGACCATGATATTTCTGTTGCAGAGAGAGATGTTGCAAAAATATTCTTCTCAAAATCAGCTTCTGACTTTTTTCGAAATTCTGAGAAATTAAATTTGTTAAAAGCTCTTAACTTTAAGCTAGAAAAACCACTAAGTATTTCATAGTTAGTGGGAGAAAACTCTTAGTTTATATTTAGTTTGTTAAATCTCACTAAACTGAATGATAAACTTTGGTTAAACAGCCCGGCACCACTATAAGAGTATGTTGACTAGTTTAACAATTTTTCCCAATTTGTCTCTAACCTTGCAGTGGTTAACGGCGTTTCTGAAAGATCTATTAAAGTTGTCAGACTTTGTAAACAATATTTACAACAAAGACGATTGCCAGGAGTTACTACTCGCTATTCATCAAAGGAGAAAAACCTTCACGAGGCAAAAACTAAGGAAGCTTTGCAATCAGCATATGAATCAATTGCAAAATAAATAATATAGATTTTAAATGATAACGTTTATTTAATGATGAAATATTGAATTGTAAATATATTTTTTTATTTAATAATACTTTTCATTCTAAACATTTCATTCCTTTTTTTTCTGCTTTTTTACAAAAACACTATGCAACAATACCACCAGAATCATTTAAATTTGAAGAGCTACCATATACTTACTAATCTTGAGGCAACAAAACTAAAAACAACAATACCACTTTTAACTATGTTGCAGTAAGTTCATTTTCATCTTAAAAACCATGTTGCAGTAAGTCTTTTTATCTTTAAAAGAACTAAAATAAATTATTATTATTATTATTATTATTATTATTATTATTATTATTATTATTATTATTATTATTATTATTATTATTATTATTATTATTATTATTATTAGGCTATTAAGGTTAGCATAAGGGTCAGGTTACCTCCAAGGATAAAAGAAAAATTTTTAAGAGCTATATAAACCTCATTTGAAAACAAACTAAAAACCTCAGGGTTTTTTTTCTGCATCTGAAAATAGTTTATTAGGAAATAAAAAACATTTTTAATACGCCACCGAGTTATAAAATAGGTTTTTGTAAGAAAAAATTTGGATTTTTCACCAATTTCAGAAGATTCTGTAGACTAATTTCTTAATTTTTTTAACATGCTCCTTTTATGTGATTAAAATTCAATCCAACATTTTATATGATAAATTTTAAGGTCCCCGCCAGGCATTTATAACACCCAACATTTTTGGCCCAAAATCGAACCGGCAGGACCCTAAAAATTATAATTTTTTTTTTTTTGCTTAAACTTATTTTATATAAATGGTCAATTTATATATTGACTTGCGAGTCCAATTAAAAAAATTGCTAAAATATAATAAACCCTAGTGTACATACATCGACTAACAAATAGGCAGAACAGGTGAGAAGTTACATTGACTGAGGGTTTGGTTAAGGGTTTGAGACTAAGACAGGCTAACTTTTTATAAAAATGGAAAAATTAAGAACATGCGAGGAGTGTTGCTATATGGACTGAAAAATAGGTAAAATATGCGAGAAGTGTTGCATTATTCATTTTAAATTTAAAGATATAACATAGTATATATTTTTTTAAACAAATTATGGTGTTATGTCAACTAAAATATCATTTAAGCAAAATGAACTTTTCAGCAGTTCATACTCTGATAACTCCTCCTTTTTCTCCAAAAACTGAAGCGCATCTGATGTAAACAAGTAGTTGAGCATTGTCAGTTAAATCAAAACTTTGATCATTAGCAATTGAAAAGATACTTTGAAGTCGCTAAGGCTACTATAATTTGTTTGGAGACATCACTAGCCATTTTCTCTACTCTTCTTGTCACTGTTCTGAGAAAAGGCAATGTTTTAGGTCAACATTATTTTATTGTCAATATTATAAGCAAAAATAGAGAGACAGTCTTTTATAATTTCACTATCAGAATAGTACTGTTTCTTTTTTGCAAGGAGAAGTTAAATTTGAAAAGAGGCGTCATTTGCATTTCATCACTTTTCCTAGTAAGTAATTTTTGTTGATTTGAGATTTGATTTTTCTGTTTTGAATAAAACTTCTCCTGTGCTTAGATTCGGCTGAGTATCTTATGTTGAACTTTGCATTCATTTTAGTGAAATTTCTGTGCATATTTTATTTTTTAACTGTGATTTTTAATTTTCTTTATCCCACTTCGTCACTCAAAAAATCATTTTTTAGGGGTACTTTTCAAAACGAGACAATGCAATTTTGCTAAATAGAGGGGGAAAAATCTCATGGTTTACATTAGAAGACATTGAGTAGAGACCACTCCTAATTGAAATTTTTGAGATGTTCCACATCTATTATGCCCTACTTTTCCCCAATCTACCCTAAGTAATTAACTTATTTAGTATAAGAGAAATTCTTAAGGATTGTAATTCTTAAGGATTGTGATTATATGACATCATATCAATCATTTAATGTTTCAAATTGTATCATAACTTTAATTTAATTATTTGTGAAGTATCGCTTCCGTAATTTAATTATCTATTATTTATTTAATTAACTTTACTTTAACTAAATCTTGGGTGGTATTAAATTCTTGCCTTGTATAGTATTTTGTTCATTATACCACCTATAACCTTATTAAATAAATATAATTAACTAAGCCTCTAAAACGCAATCTTTCTTGTATTTTGTTAAAGATAAATTCAAAATGTCACATTTTCATTTTTTTTTTTTTTAATTGTGACTAATAGGGTGTTTCATATTTTATCAATTTTTGAAATTAAACGAATCAATTTATAAATTGACCATTTATATGAAAATAAGTTTGAGCAAAAATAAGATACACCTCCGAGTTATAAAATAAGCGGTGGCGTATTTTATAACTCGGAGGCGTATCTTAATTTTTTCAACATGCTTCTTTTATGTAATTAATATTCAATCCAACATATATTATTTAAAAGAATAAAAAATTTTATAGGATAAATTTATAGGAAAAAAAACGCCAGGCATTTAAAACACCCAATATTTTTGCCCAAAATCGAACTGACAGGGACCCTAAAAATTATATATATATATTTTTTTTGCTCAAACTTATTTTCATATAAATGGTCAATTAATAAACCGATTTGCAAGTTTAATTTCAAAAATGATAAAATATGAAACACCCTACTATCCAACCATTCGATACCAAACAATTTTTATTATTATCAACATCCTGTAGTATCGAACTTATAATAATGGTGTCAACATTAGTTTATAAACGATACCACACGATACAAGACCATCCTTCTCAGTTTTAACTTACACGATACCGACTATCTAGTGTTTAATAAATACACAAATCAGAAAATTTACAATTCAGTAAAACGAGCTTATTGTTGAATACTTGATTAAAAGTAGTGAGATCATAAAAGTAGTAAGATCCAAATAATGATGAGTTAAATTTGTGACAATTGTCCTATGACTATAGTTTGAGTTCTGGTTTTAAAATTGACAAATCTTGGTCAGATAATCAATTTCCGTAGAATGGATGAAAAACTCATGATAAGGTAAAATAGTTACTTGTAGAAAAATCCAACTTGTATTTTTTATTTTTATTTACATTCTCTTAGTATGCTTTTCAAACGTGTTGGTTTTAAAACATATTTACATTTACCAAAAGTGTTCAACTTGTTTTCAATAAAAATTCTCAAAAATAAAATAAAATTTACCACTGTATTAATGTAAATACAGTGTGCACTATTGCTTCTCTGGCTGTGTACCAATGCTCCTCATGTAAAGGAGCATTGGTATAAAAAACTTTGTTTAGAAAATTTGGAATTATTGTACATAACCATTCATATTTCTAACATTAATTATGTTAAAATGTTGCTAAACATAAATTATGTTCTAAACATTCTAAACATAAATTATGTTAAAATGTTGCTAAACATAAATTACGTTCTAAACATAAATTATGTTTAAATATTGCTAATACAATTAAAAAATAGTAAAAAATATTTGTTTTTGATTTCTAAATTTTAATTTTTTTTAATTTCTTGTTGATGAAAGAGAGACTTGTTGATGTGTAAAAAAATGATAGAGTTAACTTCATTGTTGTGTTTTTTAGGAACTTTCAGATTTTTCTAAAGTTAAGGAGGCTATAATTTTTATCTAACATGATACAAGTTAATAAAAATAACGATTTCTCTAATAAGATACAATTTAAGAAGAACTACTATTTTAGTGGTTTTTATTAGACTTCTTAGAGAAAAAAGACACTTATTGAAAATTAGTGAAAAATTTTAAGGTTTTAAAGTTATCTTTTTTTACAATTCATAGATTTAGAGAGGTCATTGTGTTGTGTTTATAAGGTTATAATTGCGAAACTGTTGCACTTAGATGTCTGAAATTTCAAATTCAACCTACCTACATAACAAAAATAATAATATGTGAAAATAAGGAAAACCAGAGAACTAATTGAAATATAATGAACTGATCCATATCTATCAAACATTTCTTTAAGCATTGAAATACTTTTGATGCAACCAAAAGTAATTTTAGGTATTTTAAACTGTTTTAGATTTTAAAATATTTGGAGGATGATTGGTGTACAATAGTTTCATTAAATTTGTTTTGAAATTAACTCTGTTTAAAATAATGAACTAAGACCTTTTTTTTGACAATTAGTCATAGCTGTCAATGAAACTTCAAAAGTATTCAACTTGCCATTCAAAAGAAATCCATACTTTTTCTGAAATGTTTAAGAACCTAGAAGAATAAACCTATTCTTTAATTAGCTAATAGTCATGCAATCACTAGCTGTAGCATGACTGAAAAATTTAGCATAAAAAACAAGTAAAAAAAGTAAAAACAGTTACATGCTCTCGATTCCAGTGTGGTTCTTGAATCTTGTCTAGAAAAACATGTGTGCAGATGTGTTGTTTTGTATGTGTGTAGTGTGTAGTTTCTTTATAAACTGGAATATCTTTGAACATGTTTTTTTAGAAAGTTACTTATTGTAGCAACTCTGCCTAATATTCCAGAAGAAATTCCAACCCTATCTTTTATTCCAGAAGAAACTGCCTTATCTTTTATGCCAATAGAAATAGAAACTTTATCTTTTATTTCAGAAAAAATAGCAACTCTATCTTTTATTCCAGGAGAATGCCACCAACATTTTTCTTTTACTAAACCTTAAAAAGTTTTTTTTGTTTCTTTCTTAAACAAATGTATCAAAACGATTCAAAAATTAATTACAAAACAACTTTATTTTATTAGGCATTTATTTTTAAGGCCATTCGCTCAGAGAATTTAGAGGTAAAATCAGTTTTACTATATTATGTGTTATTGCCAGTGATACTGTATAATACAACATGCTACCATAAGTAAAAAACAAGTTTACTTGTAGCAATTATACTTGATATTCATCTATGATTGCATATTTTAATCCATTTTAGTGTATGTTCTATTTAGTGTTAGCTTTGAAATTTTTTTTTTTTTTTTATGGTAAAAAAAAAAATTGACTTTATGTTCAAAATAATTATATGATAGCTTATGTTCAAAGAACTAGTTCCTTAGTATCCCTTTAACTTATTTATCATTTTATGCATAATTTACATTTTAAATTTTTTTATACATATTTTATTGTAACTATAATTAAATAATAACTAAAATACTCAAATTATGCTAACTATATTAAGTTATACAATTTAATGCATAAAAATGCATAATAAATTATACAAACTATATTAAGTTATGCAACTTAATGCAACTTAATGCATAATAATATTTTTTAAAGTTTATTTATTTTACATAATTGCTAATGCTTAAAATAAAGTTGTTTTTTTAAATCTTAATAAGCCATAATAACTTAATCATAATCACATTAAAGGTAACAACAAGTAACTTAATTATAGCATTAATTACATATAGGTTGTTTATTTATAACATAATTAAACAATCTATTTATTTATTTAATTTAAATAAATAAGCAAATAACTAAAAATAAAAATAAAAACCTAAAAGTAACTTGCCAAGTTTTAGACTTTTAAAAAACTTATTAAATTGTATTAACACATTTCTAAAATGTGTCTTGTGCCAACTGGGTGATTTTTTTCTGTTTTTTTTTAATCCTGGATCTGTTCCCTTCTGTATCACCCCATTAAATACTACAGTACTCCAATATAAGCTAAAAATACTTTAAATTTATGACCAAAAATACTATATCAATATCCATGCACTAAAGCCATATCAAGGTGTAACTTAATTCTTGGAATAGGTCAAAAAAACGTTTTTAAATCTTAGATCATACATATTGAACAATTTTTATAAACATACAAAGATCTTTAAAAAAGTTGAAAAAAATAAAAGTTTAATTTGTAATTTTATAATTTGAGTGATCTGTATTCACAAATGTTTCTAGGTAAGTTTTGTTTTTTAATTAAAACTTTGATAATTTTAAGTAATTTTGACAATTTTCATTAACTTGATAAAGGTTATTATAAACATTGAAACTTGTTTGTTTTATTTTCCACTAATGTTTAATATAAAACAAAATATTTAATATAAAACAAAATAAAAATACTTAATATAAAACAAAACAATAGTTTTGATCATTTTGTTTTAATATTGATTCCCTATTTTTTTGGCCTAGAGGGGCTGTACACCTATTTGCACTTATCAAGTTACACCTGCTGTAAATCATACACATACACTTCCATCAGCTAAAACATGAATTGAGTTGCTTGAGTTGTTATCATGCTGATTGACAGCTGAAGCCATATAGAGTTTATCTAGAAAAAAAAAAAAAAAAAAAAAAAATTAATTACAAATAATTATTTATATTTAAATAAAAACAAAAGGTAACGTCACTTTTGAATGCCTTCTCAAAAGTTTGCATTAAAAGAGCTTCTTTTTGGTTTTGTAAGTATAAAAAATATGGCGTCCGGAACTGTGGTTTTAAGGACTGACCATCATCTAAATTCAAAGCTCTGTTTTTAGGTTTGCATTTGTTATATTGATTTTCAATTGACTCTCTAACTTTTTTTTTTCAAATTTTTCTAGCCTTTTTACCTGCTCTCATTTTATATTGCATGGAAATTTGTTTTCATAATGCCCAATAATTTTATTCATAATGCCCAATAATTTTATTCATAATGCCCAATAATTTTATTTTTGTTTTGCCAATGTTTCGTGGCATTCTATTAGGTATACACCAGGATAGCTATTTGATTGTAGTCTTGTTTACTTGATTGGCAAAGATTTAAGATTTGCGCTACATTTAAAAGCTGTTTTGTAACCTGCTTTCCTAAAGATTTTTATAATATTTGGATCCACGTTAGTGATATAGTTGACATGATTGCTTCATTGTTAGATGAGACAATTTCATTATTTGACAATTTCATTATTTTTTTATTAATTTTTCTTTTTTGTGCATGCTCCTAGCAAATTAAGAAATCAATTTTTTTATTTACAACTTTTTCACAGCAAATAGGTAAGCTTCTATGGATATCTCAGAGCAAGTAGATAAGTTTCTATGGATAAATCCATTAAAAATGTCTTCTTAGATAATGATTTAAGTTGTGCTTGATCTGAATATTTGCTTTTTTTTATGTTCTTTTTTATCTTTTGTTTTCATCTTCAAATTTTTGTATTTAATGGCCATTTTCAAAAAATTTTAAACAGCCAATATTATATAGACTGTTTAATATTTGTTAAAAATGGATGGCATTATCTTTATTGGTAAATCATGTGTGGCTCTCATCTACATACTAATTCTACGTACTAATTGCTTTAATTCTAGCGGTGGATTGGAATAAAACTTTATTCCAATCCACTGCTAAAATTAATGTTATTAAAGTAAAAAATGTCAAGTGATTCATTTTCGAAAAATTGTTGGAAACCTTCTGCAAGTATTACCATCAGTGAAAGTCCTATAGAGCCTGAAACCACAAGCTTGTGAATTTCTTTGTTGCATAAAAAAATAACATTTAGATAAACATTTAAATAATAGTGATTATCTAAATGTTATTTTTAGTTCTATTAATGATTTTAGATGCTTAGTTTTGTCAGTTTATTTAAATTTAGAACAATCTTTAACATATCAAAAAGAACTTTAATGGCCTTTCCCAAAGGGATTGAATGGTATAGATTGACAATGTCGTAAGGCACTTGTATTTATTTGTTTGATACATTCTATAGTTTAGCGTTTTAACAAAAAATGATGTGTTCTTCAACTTTGTTATATTTCTATTTAAAATTGATTGAAATATATTTACTAAATATTGTGATACTCCATAACTTAGGTCACTATGGAATAGACTTTCGCATTTCTTTTTGGTAAATTGTCTTTTTTTATTCAGTTTGATTGAACAAGTTCTAATTTTACTAGCAGATTTAATTGTTGGGTTCTCTTTAATGTTTTTAATATTTTTGTTTTGCAAATTTCATGACAAATTTTATCTATGGCTTTGTTGTGTTCTATTCTATTAAAGCCTGCTCCTTTATCAAAGAGCATGAATTATTGTTTTTGTCCTCTTTTATTTGTTTAAATGCTTGTAATTGATCAAAATTTAAATTGCTATTTTTTTACAATTTAAACATTTTAAGTTGTCTTAACATATTTTGAGATAATGATTCAAATATCTTAGAAGGCATACTTAAGGGATTTATCCAAAAAGCCATAGAGGCTTACCTATTTGCTTGGAAAAATTTATATACAAAAATATTTTTCTAAAAAAATTTCCTAAATAGATGTATTTGCTGAGAGCAGATAGGAAAAAAAAAAAAAAACCTTGTAAAAATTGATACAAAAACACAACACTCAAATAATGAAACAGTCTCATCTAACAATGAAGCAACCATGCCAACTATATTACTAATGTGGATCTAAATATTATCACCAAAATTTCTAAAAATCTTTAAAAAAGCAGGTTACAAAACAATTTTTAAATCTAGTACAAATCTTAAATCTTTGCTGACTTCATGCAACAAAACAAAACTGCTATTTAATAGCAAACCTGGTGTGAACCTAATAAAATGGGAGTGTAAACAAAAATACATTGGCAAAACAAAAATAGCAAATAGAATGCAACAACACCAAAAATATACAATAGAGGAAAAATAAGGCAAATCTGAAAATAGGCATCATAAAAATAAATGTACATGCAAGAGAAAATGGGAGCAGGTAAAAACGTGGAAAACCTAAAAGGAGTCAATTGAAATTCAATACAACAATTGCAGACCTAAAAACAGAGGTATGAATTTACACGATGGTCAGTACATAAAAATGCAATTCTGGGTGCTATTTTTTTTTATACTTATGTGACCGAAAAGAAACCTTTTTAAGGAAACCTAAAAGAAGCCCTTATCGTTTGTTTGTAATTAAATATAACTAATTCTTTGTAATTAAAGCTAAAGATGCTAGCCGCAAAAATCTAGCGAAAATTTCTTTAAAATAATAAAAAACTAAAGAAAGAACTCATATTTATTGATGTTCTTATATTGAATTAATCCAATTCTTGTACAAGATCTTGTCATTTTGAATATATACATATACATATATATATATATATATATATATATATATATATATATATATATATATATATATATATATATATATATATATATATATATATATATATATATATATATATAAATAAATACATACAACCCGTAGATGTTGTCCGAAAGTTTTTTCCATATTTTGTTGACAAAAAGTAAAAATTAATATGCAAGACCGGAATTATTATTTTTTATTAATTGATAGACTGCCTGCCCCAACCAAACCCTCAGTTGATGTAGCAACACTCCCTTGCGGGTCAGGCTAAAAGATAGTAGATGTAGCAGCACTCCCTTGCGGGACAGGCTATTTGTCAGTCGATGTAGTAGCACTCCCTTGCGAGTCAGGCTATTTGTCAGTCGATGTAGCAGCACTCCCTTGCGAGTCAGGCTATAAGATAGTCAATGTAGCAACACTCCGCGCATGATTTACAGTAAAAAAAAATAAAAATAAAAACATTTTATTAAAAAAATAAAAATATTTTATTAAAAAAAATAAAAATAAAAACATTGTTTATATTGTTAAAAACATGTTTTTAAAACATTCTGGTCAATTAAATTTGCGTTTTTGTGGTTTTTTTAAAAAACGATTTATTTGTAATTAAATTAATAGTTTTTACTTTCGTCCAACACGCAAATGTTGGACGAAAGTCAAAAGTAATTAAAAGTGACGTATGTGTTGGCATAAGAATCACTTTTTTCCTTCCGCTCTTCCCAAAGACAACAAACTATAGATCTATATATATATATATATATATATATATATATATATATATATATATATATATATATATATATATATATATATATATATATATATATATATATATATATATATATATATATATATAACAAAGAAACTTTTTTCAAAATTTCAATTTTCCTGATGTTGCATTTGATGAACTTTTACCAATAGATCACTGTTTTGAGGTTTATTTAATAGGATCACAAAAAAACCTCCCGCACCTAGCACCTCACCACTTTTACCTTTTTCGATTTTTACTTGATTTTGTTCCCAGTTCCTACTTCCTTTTGCTTGACTTTGATTTTTAAAACTGTAAATATATAATATCGTATATTGTATAGTTGTTCATATCATTCAAACAATTTTTGTTTATTTGCAGTATTAATTTGCAAGATCTGCTGTTTAGTGCTTCTTTTTGAAAATATGTCCTTAAAAAGTAAAAAGTCAAAATCAGCAGTAGAAGCAGCTGGTGAAATGTGGACACAAAATTTGAAATCAAGCACGAAACGCCATCCTAATATACCACAGGTAAAACAGGATATGAGCGACAAATTGTGTAAAATGCCTTCCAACAGAGATATCGTTGGAAGGCATTTTACCCAATTTGTGTAGAAGATTCTTGGGACTCTTTGATGAATTGAAAGGACGACATGATCGACTAACAAAAATATCCGAGGAATTGATGAATCTTTTGCAGAAGTTTAATTTTCCTGTTCTTTCCAAACAACAAGTGTCTGCTAATGTTGACAAACTTATCACATCATTTGAGAAACACAGAAAGCGACCAAATGCAGTATTTGAAGAAAATCTTGCTCATCTGTTTGATATAACAAAACCAGATGGAAATTGGCTTTGTAGTGAGGACAAATAACTGTACAAAGTACAAATTGAATCAGATGGCAGGGTGGGATATACAACTATGAAAGTGGCTCCTATGTCAACAACTATGAAAGTGGCTCCTATGTCATCAGAACCCTCGACAAACCAAGCGGTTGTCTCCGTATTACTTTCCTGCGATAGTGAGGATTCTGAGGAAGGAAGCAGCAGTGGTGACTCGGAGGCAGTTCCAGGTGAATCTCGTGCAACACGCCAGTCAACTGCCAAACTAGTGTCTATTCACTTTTTGTCAACCAGAAAAATGTCACGGGTGCTTAAAAGTCTGGCTGAGGATGGAGTTTGTGTCCCAACACCATCACAGTCTGGAGTCTGGCGTCGAACAATCAGAGATGCAGAACAAGTTTAGAACCGCCTCATGGAACTAATCTCTGAAGAGAAATTTTCTTTGCATTTTGATGGTAAGAAAATTGACAAGACGGAGTAACAAGTTGTGTGCTTGAAAAATGACAAAAGAACATTAAAACTTGGCATTTTAGTTTGTGACAGTGGATCCTCTGCAAACATATATAAAGCACTACAGGACCTACTTGATGATTACAATACATGGAACAGTATTCAGATGATCATCTCTGACACAACAACTGTAAATACTGGTGGCAATAATGGAGTTGTAGCCAAGCTTCAGAAAACATTTCGAGACAAGGGATTCGATGAACCTCAATACATCGGCTGCCAACACCACATTCTCGATCTTGTTCTACGACATGTGTTGGATTTCTTTTTTCCTATACAGTCACAGTCGCCTAACGTTAACTACAAATTTATTGATGAGATTATGGAGCATTATGATGATTTAAAAAATGCCTACAAGCGCACAGCAGTGGTAGCAGAGTATGAGAACCTTGGCTAGAGAGATGACTTTAAATTTCTTTTTCAGCTTTGTGAAGCATACAAGTTTTACAAAAATGAGGAAAAATGACCTCGTATCAAATGGCACAAGCTGCCATCACTGCACAGTGCCAGGTGGAACTCAAGAGGCATTTTTGCGCTTATTGCATTTTTCATTCTTCCAAACTGGCGAGAACAGCTGAGGATAACTTGCAATTTTGTTGCAACTAAATGGTCGCGGGCCTGGTTTTCAAACCAGTACTATGCAGAGGCGGCTTATGAAGACCTGCTGTCAGCAATATCCCAACTTAAGTGTTCCAAAGCTGTGAAATGCTTCTCTACCCACTGGAAGAAGGAACCATCAGTGCTTGATGTGCCTCGATTCAACATAGTAGCCGAGAGAGCTGTAAAGTTGATGGAGGACATTTGTTCTTCTTGCAGAAGAAACAAATATCCTAACTGTAAATTTATTAATACTAATACACAAATCTGAAAGATTATTAACATCACTACAAATGCTGTAGGACAGTGTACGTACTCATTTTTATGTATTTCTCATGTGTATTGTATATAAAGCTGACATATTATAATTAATAGCCTTTGGGCCGCTATGTGTTGCATGGTTAAATATGAAACTGTCTTAGGTGCGGGAAGTTTTTTGAAGGTATGGTGAAATCAATGTCATTTCTGTGATTTATAGGCAAAAGTTCATCATTTAGAACCCCAGGCTAATTGATTTAAAATTTATCATATACCTAATGTATATATATATATATATATATATATATATATATATATATATATATATATATATATATATATATATATATATATATATATATATATATATATCCCAGGTCAGATCAGGTTATCCTGCTACTGGTAACATGAAACCCAGTACAATCTGCTTCATGTCCTGCTGCCTTGTAGGATACGCCTTTTTAGGCAAAGGCTAGGAGATGCCAACTCCGATTTAAAACACCCCCTGCCTAGGGGCTCTTGGTTGAGTAAAGGCTAGAGATGGTGTCTCTATAAAAATACTCATCTTGGGCAGATGTTAAACGCACCCGGCTACTGTCTTGTAGAAGGCCTCCTAGGCAAAGACTTAAGGGGTAAACAGATTCTATCTGTTGACCAGCCTCGCACCCCTTCTTCATCTACTAGGCTGGCGCAGATGTATTTTTAATACATTGTTTCCAGTTTAGGATGTTGAATGCTGGATCTTCTTGACTCAATGCGTGGGTTTTGCTTGTGACTCTGTTTTTATGACTAGGCAACTCATTCTATTATCTCCTAATGAGGGTACAGCTCTAAAACTCAGTTTTATGGTTCTGAGGCCGGCTGGTAGTCAGGTTTCCCAAACTCTGTAGTAGCTCTCAGAGAGGCTGATTCCATCAACAGCTGAAAAATATCAAAGTATTAACAGTGCCATGTTGCGCATGGATGGTGTCCCTGTTTGTACTTTTGGTGTGCATTGCGGAGGCCACATTTGGAGCCCTTTGTTACGGCTTAGGGTTTATTAGTAGTAATAAGGCAATTGCTTGGGCTATTAAACGGTGTTCTGAGTACTATCTATGCTTTGAGTCAAGTTCTTCAATCTAATTTAAAAATGAATTAAGTACCAAAAACTATAAAACACAAAAAACCATCATCATCACCAAGTTCTCTAAACCTATCATTCACTAATATTTGTGGTCTTCGAAGTAACTTTTCTTCTGTTGAGTCTTATCTCTTGCAAAATTCACCAGACCTACTTGCTCTTTGTGAGACTAATTTAAGTTCAGCCGTCTCATCTTGTGATCTTAGTGTTGATGGTTATCTGCCTCTAATTCGTAAAGACTCCAATAGTCATATGCTTGGCCTGGGCATTTACATTCGTAAGAATTCACCCATTTGTCGTAAAACTAGGTTTGAATCCACAGACTATTCTTTCATGTGCTTTCGTTTACCACCACTTCACTCTATTGCCTTTCTCTTTGTTCTATATCGCTCTCCTTCATCTCAAGACTGCACTCTTTTTGACATTATTTCTGATCATATTGACCAAGCCCTCTCTCTTTATCCATCAGCTAATATAGTTGTTGTCGGTGACTTTGCTCACCACTCTGAATGGCTTGGCTCTAGTGTCAGTGACTCTGCAGGCATTAAAGCCCACAACTTTTGCCTTTCTCAATCCCTAACTCAAATAGTCAACTTTCCAACTCGCTTTCCTGACAACCCTAATCATTTACCTTCTCTACTCGACTTATGTCTTGTTTCTGATCCTAGTCAGTGCTCAGTTTCTCCACATTCACCCTTAGGTGCTTCTGATCACAGTTTGATCTCTTTAAAACTAATATCTCATTCTTCTTCATCACCTGAATCCCCCTATTATCGAACCTCTTACAACTACAGTAAAGCCGACTGGGATTCTTTCCGTGATTTTCTTCGTGATGGCTCTTGGGTAGAAATCTTTTGTCTTCCTGTCGACAAATGTACTTCTTACATAACTTCGTGGATTCAGACCGGCATGGAATCTTTTATTCCCTCTCGACGATTCCAGGTCAAGCCTTACTCTCCTCCATGGTTTTCCTCACACTGTGCTGCTGCGATTGCCAATCGAAACCGTTACTTCCATATTTATCAGCAAAACAATTCTCCAGAAAACAGACGTCTGTTTATTACTGCTAGAAACAATTATAAAAAGGTTTTGCCTAATGCCAAAACCCGCTATTCTCAGGTCATGAAATCTCGTATCTCCTCTCAAAAATTAGGCTCTCGTGACTTCTGGAGAATCTTTAATAATATCAATAATAAGGGCAAATCTATAATTCCACCTCTCTTGTATGGTTCACACTTTGTCACCTCACCTAAAGACAAAGCCAAATTGTTTGCTAAAAACTTTTCATCAATATCATCTCTTGATTCCACTAGTTGCGCTCTACCTGATATTGCCAACAAACAGGTTGATCCATTGCTTGACATTCATATCACTCCAGCATCTGTATCTAAAGTGATTTCCAGCCTAGACTCTTCTATAACTTGTGGCCCGGACAACATACCTGTTATTGTCTTGTAGAAGTGTTCTCCGGAGCTGTCATCTATACTCTCAAAACTATTCAACAAGTGCTTATCAGAGTCTTGTTTTCCAGCCTGCTGGAAAGCGGCATCTGTTATTCCTATTTTAAAAAATTCTGGAGAGCGATCTGATTCGTCTAACTACCGTCCCATAAGTCCTCTTCCTATCATAAGCAAGGTTTTTGAATCTTTAATTAACAAACACTTAATTTCTCATCTTGAATCTAATAACTTACTTTCTGACCATCAATATGGATTTCGATCTTCTCGTTCTACAGCTGATTTGCTAACAGTAATAACTGACAGGTTTTATCGTGCATTAGATGAAGGTGGAGAGGTTAAGGCCATTGCTCTTGACATTTCAAAAGCTTTTGATAAAGTTTGGCATGCTGGTCTTCTCCATAAGCTTTCTTCTTATGGTGTATCCGGCAACATCTTTAAGATCATTGAATCATTCCTTTCCAATCGTAGCATAAAAGTTGTCCTCGATGGACAACACTCTTCCTCTTATTCTGTAACTTCAGGGGTTCCTCAAGGTTCTATCCTTGGCCCTATACTCTTTTTAATTTACATTAACGATCTTCCAGATATTCTCACATCTAAGGTGGCATTGTTTGCAGATGGTACTACCATTTATTCTTGTCGTGATAAGAAACCAACACTCTCTGATTGCTTGGAGGGGGCATTTGAGCTTGAAAAGGATCTCACTTCTGCTACAGCATGGGGCTCACAGAGGCTGGTGAACTTTAATTCAGATAAAACTCAGTTTTTTTCAGCCAATCGTTATTGCAATAATTTAGATCTTCCTATATTTATGAACGGTGATGTACTCGATGAGTCACCTACTCTTCATCTTCTAGGATTAACTCTTACTTCCAATCTTTTTTGGAAACCATATATCAAATCAGTTGCAAAATTAGCATCTGCTAAGGTTGCATCTCTTTATCGAGCTCGTCACTTTCGTACTTTGGATTCTATTCTCTATCTCTATAAATCTCAAATCCGGCCTTGTATGGAATACTGTTGCCATATCTGGGGCGGATCTTCTAATGATGCCCTTTCTGTTTTAGACAAGGTGCAAAAACGCATTGTAAACATAGTTGGACCTGCTCTTGCAGCCAACCTCCAACCATTATCACATCGTTGTAATGTTGCTTCTCTTTCTCTTTTCTACAAATACTATAATGGGCACTGCTCTAAGGAGCTAGCGTCTCTTGTGCCATCTACTAAAACTCATTCTCATGTTACTCGTCATTCAATTAAGTGTCATCCTTTTTCTGTGACTGTTCCTAAGTGCTCCAAAAACGCTTATTCGTCTAGTTTTTTTTCTCGAACATCAGTTCTTTAGAATTCGCTTCCTTCATCTTGCTTTCCCAATTCATATAATTTGCAATCTTTTAAGTCATCCGTCAATCGTTATCTTGCTCTACAATCTTCATCTTTTCTCTTTCAGTAACTTCCAACTTTAATTAGTGGCTGCTTGTAGCCTTGTTGGAAGCGAAGATGTTTAAAAAAAAAATATATATATATATATATATATATATATATATATATATATATATATATATATATATATATATATATTATATATATATATATATATATATATATAAGACTGGGGTGCAAATAAAAGTTTGGTCTATCAAAGAATATTTTGTTGCGCCTAACTGTAAATGAACAAAAAATATTAAAAATATTAATATAAGATATGGGGAACCGCCCCATTTTGACCCTTAAACATCAAACAGTTCACTAATATTATAGAAAAAAAAAATCTTTTAAAGTATGCCATGTTGCATCTCCAAAGAAACCAAAATTTATAAAAATTTCAAAAATAATAATCATGCTTTATAAAAAACATCTCTAAAAAAAATTGACTCAAAAACACCAAGAAAAAATTGATTTTTTTAATTATGTTAAAAAATAACAGTTTTTACGCATTAAAACGTAAATTTCGAAATTTTATAAAAGATAATTTTCACGTTTTTATAAAATTTTGCTTCATTTGAGACCAAACATGACATTTTTGAAGACATTTTTTTTCTATAATATTAGGGACCTGTCTGATGTTTAAGGGTCAAAATGGGGCACTTCCAGTAAAGCATTTTTATTTTTTACAAATGCTTCTGGCTTCATACATATAAGTATGATTTGTTGTGATAAAATTCAGACAAAATACTTATATATATATACATATATATACATATATATATATATATATATATATATATATATATATATATATATATATATATATATATATATATATATATATATATATATATATATATATATATATATATATATATATATATATATATATATATATATATATATATATATATATATATATATATATATATATATAGAACCCTTAGATGTTGTCCGAAAGTTTTTTCCATATTTTGTTGACAAAAAGTAAAAATTAAAATTCAAGACCGGAATTTTTTTTTTTTAATAATGATAGACTGCCTGCCCCAACCAAACCCTCAGTCGATGTAGCAGCACTCCCTTGCGGGTCAGGCTATTTGTCAGTCGATGTAGCAGCACTCCCTTGCGAGTCAGGCTATTTGTCAGTCGATGTAGCAGCACTCCCTTGCGAGTCAGGCTATTTGTCAGTCGATGTAGCAGCACTCCCTTGCGAGTCAGGCTATAAGATAGTCGATGTAGCAACACTCCGCGCATGATTTACAGTAAAAAAAATAAAAATAAAAACATTTTAATAAAAAAAATAAAAATAAAAACATTTTATTAAAAAAAATAAAAATAAAAACATTGTTATATTGTTAAAAACATTCACAATGTTTTAAAAACATTCAGAATGTTTTTAAAAACATTCCGGTCAATTAAATTTGCGTTTTTGTGGTTTTTTTATATAACAATTAATTTGTAATTAAATTAATGGTTTTTACTTTCGTCCAACACGGAAATGTTGGACGAAAGTTAAAAGTAATTAAAAGTGACGTATATGTTGGCGTAAGAATCACTTTTTTCCTTCCGCTCTTCCCAAAGCCAACAAACTATAGATCTATATATATATATATATATATACATGTATATATATATATATGTATAGATATATATATATATGTATATATATATATACATATATATATATATATATATATATATATATATATATATATATATATATATATATATATACACACATGTATATATATATATATATATATATATATATATATATATATATATATATATATTATATATACATGTATATATATATATATATTATATATATTAGTATATATATATATATATATATTAGGTTGTCCCAAAAAACAACTTTTTTGAAAAATATATCCTGCCACCCCTATATGCATTTGATAAAAAAACACTGTTTCTAAAAAATAAAAAATAAAGGGGTCCCTCAAGACCCTTGAACATATAATAAGTTCCTAATAATATTAACAACAAAATTTTTAATGTAGTATGTTGGGTCTCAAATAAAGCGAAATCATAAGAAAACTTCAAGAATGATAGTTACATTATAAAAAACTTATTATAAAAAATAACTTGTCAAAAAATTGGTAAAAATGCACTTTTTTCTTTTTTAGTTAAAAAACTTCATTTTTCATGTTGTTAAATCTAACATATTTATTTTTACATAATATAGTTATCATTTTTGAAATTTTCATATGATTTCGCTTCAGAGACCCAAACCAACAAATAAATATATATATATATATATATATATATATATATATATATATATATATATTTATATATAAAATATATACATATATATATATATGTTTATTCTTCTTGAAAATATTGTACGCACCTGCGTATAATAGTATTTCCGAAAAATGCATATTTTTTCTAGAAGAAAAATATGAAATAATTACACATTCAAACCTCTGAAACATGTTGTGTTCATAATAAAGATAATGATAAAAAAAGAGAGTTTTAGTACATGACATCATCAACTTTTTTTGTTTGTTTACATAATCTTTTACACAAACAAAAAAATCAATGTTATATACTAAAACTTTTAGGAATAAAAAGCACTTGAATAAATTATCAATTTTGAAAATTGTGGCATATAATATGCTGACTTTTTGGCCTTCAATAAAACGGAGAAGACGAGCTTCAACTAAAATGAAAAAAGTTGGGTTTTTTTGGTATACATTTATTCTTTTGTTTTAATCGAAAAAATTTAGCCCAAACATTTTATTTATCATCCTCTTTAATATAAACACAACATGTCTCGAAGGTTTTGGATTTCTTTAAGAGCAAAAAAAAATTAACAAATGCCTAATATTTTCCTTTTTTCCGCATATTTCATAAGAGATTTATAATTAGATTTAATTGATAGCTCAGTGGTTTAGTGTGCTGGTATCAGTGTCGCTTTAGGGAGTTCAATTCCTCCCTTTAACTCAATAAAATATGAAATTTTTTCAATCTTGTCAATAATTTATAGTAAAAAAATATAGCAAAAAGACTTTTAATTGAAGTTTTCTCATTTATATATTATACATGATCATTCCATATACTGACGCAAATTCAACTTATGCTAAAGAGGTTTACACTTACAGACGCATTTATGTAACGCTAAACAAATGGCAGAACTAAAAAGAACACTGCAAGAAGAACGCTACAAGAAGAATGCTACAAGAAGAATGCTACAAGGAGAACACTACAAGAAGAACGCTATTAGAAGAACGCTACTAGAAGAACGCTACAAGAAGAACTATTAAGTAAAACAATTAAACTTTCTAAAAACTCAACTAAAACCAAAAAATTTGTTAACCAAGGAGAAAAATTTCAATTTAGATGAATGAAAATATTCACAATTATCAAAAATAAAAACCAAAAAAATGCTTATTGGGAAAAATAAACATAAAAATTTCAACTGTTAAGAAATATTTGACAATCTATCTAGAATTTAACAATCTAGTCAATTAGTCTAGACAATAATAACTGTCAAAAAAATGTCTAAGTCAAAAATTTTCACAAAAAAATAAAACACATATAAACACAGTTCAAATTATTTAATATTGCATTACTTATCAATTTAAAAGATTGCTTTCAAGTTAAAAATAAAAACATATAATATAAGATTTTTCCATGATTCTCCCCTCTCTTGATAAATAGAATTTATCAAGAGAGGGGAGAATCATGGAAAATCTAAAATTGAAGTTTCAAATTTTCCACTTACATGAGACAACATATTTCGTGTTTTTTTAGTCATAAATATGTATATAACATTAAAAGTAGATTTTTACATTTGCATACAACATATTTATTTATATATATTGTTTATATATAAGCGCAACTTTATTGCTATGCAATAAAGCTGCACTTATTTAGAGAACCTGCTTAATTAATTGAAATTGGTATAAGAGATTTATAAAATAGTTTGTTTTTTAATTACATTTATAACTTTGATAGATCAGTGGTTTAATGCACTGTCATTGGTGTTGTTCTGCAAGGGTTGAAATCCACCCCTTAACACAATATACTTTCAATTTTTTTTTATCTGGTCGCATATATTTATAGCAAAAAAGTAAATTTAGCAATAGTAAATTCAGCAATAAAGACTTTTATTTTTTTAAATAAAATTTTATAAAATGTATAAGACTTCAAAAATGTATTATTTTGTATTTTAAAAAATTGAAAAAGATTAAAAAAAAAAACAGTGTAAGGATTTGAACCACAGTGATTTAAATTAAAAATGCTGCAAGCTAACCACTCCGGACACTGAGGCGTATTGTTCAATAAAATTTTAATACTATTTAATAAACAAAAGACTTTATAAAGCGGCAAATAATTGCTATAAATTAAAATTCAGAAGATGTTGCTGCAATGCAATTTTCAAGTTAAATTGTAAAACTTGATATATG
>NC_088923.1:16690000-16695000 GCF_038396675.1 Hydra vulgaris
TGTGTGTGTGTGTGTGTGTGTGTGTGTGTGTGTGTGTGTGTGTGTGTGTGTGTAAATTAGGTTAGTGTATTTTACAAATAGAGTGCTCAATGTTTTTTAAGAACAGAGCAATACTAAATTAGTAAAAAACACTTATCTAACTTATTTCTTCAACTTTAAGTTTCGCCATTGCTGGATCATCAGGAAGACTCTTCCTGATGATCCAGCAATGGTGAAACCTAAATTTGAAGAAAAAAGTTAGATAAGTGTTTTTACTAATTTATATATATATATATATATATATATATATATATATATATATATATATATATATATATATATATATATATATTATATATATATATATATATATATAATATTATATATTCTTATCATTTTCATAGTCACATTTATAAAATCTTGATATTAACTTAAACACTTAATGTTATATTCATTCTAGTTTAAAATTACATATAAACTTACTATAAAAGTTATTCATTTGTATTAATTTGTCATTTTACATCAATAAACAATATTAAATTCCCCGAATTTGAAGTTTTCTTTTCACGATTTGTTATATTTTATATTTTTTGATCAAAATTACTAACTGGTAACTAAATATAAATTTGCTTAAATTTGTTTCAGTTTTGATAGTGTTATTTCTTTCATTTATGCTTGACTTGATTATTTACTTGTCGCAAAATAAATATTCTAATAGAACTAATCAAGACGAGTTCTTTTCATAGTAATTACTAACGAGTTCAGTAATTTATTATTACCTCCGCCTAAATTATCATCTCTCTCCAATTAACTTGCGCTTTTATGTTATAGCTGTTAAAGTGAATGAATATGTCCGTACTACCTTAATAAACATAAACAACAAGAAAAGATGCTTAAAGGATTAAAATTTTAGATATAAAGTTTACTAGGTTTATGGTGATATTCCAAATCCACTTTTGAAAGGTGGTATTAAAAAAGGTGATGAAAGTAAGATTAATAGTAATTAAAAATACGAAATTATAAACTAATTATTTATATCTTTACATGAAAATACTTTGTAAATATTTTTTCATCAGTCTGAATTATTACCTTCCGCTAATAAATCACTAAACTTGCGTCTGAATTATCACCTCCCCCATTAGAAAATCATTCAATACATAATAGATAATGGTATTTAAATGTAGTGATGAAAATTATACAACTATAAACTAATAAGTTATGTAGTTACTGGAAATTACATTACAAATACTCTTATGTCAGCCTGAATTTTTACCTCCTCCTAGTAAATCACTAAACGTCTTTTCTCTTTGTTTATTTTTAATAAGCTAGTACCAACGTATTCGGTACACTTGAAACAGTTATAACCTAAAAGTGCAACCTCGTATAAAGCTTCAATTGGGGGCAGGTGATAATCCAGGCAAATTTAATAATCTACTACAGTTTCTTTAGGGCAGAATTATGCGCTGAGTAGGCAGAATCAAGATTTGACAGGCTATTAAAAACTCACAATTTTTGCACCACGATAACCACCTACCCAGGCTGCATAAAAAATCCAGAATATATGCAGATATGCGCAATCTGATTCGCTAGATTTGAAAAGGAAACTTTTTTAAATCTAGCAAATCAGACTGTTAAAAATAAATAAACCGAAAAGTCTAATATCAAAAAACACATAAATAAAAGTAAAAAACGATAGCATAAAAATTTAAATAACAATAACAAAAATAAAATAATAATTTTTCATTTGGGTTTTCTACACTTCTTTATTAAAAATTTCACAACTTCACTTTTTTCGAAATTTCACATTTCAAAACAGTCGCGATATTTAAATACAAAATATTACTTTAAAAATAAAAAAGAGAAGATTAAAGATATAAAAATTAAAAGGTAATGATTTTTAAAAAAAAATGTTGTCTACAAGAACCAGCCAGTTACGATAATTGAATGTTACCAATTCCCTACCTTTTTATATGTTTACTTTGTAAACCAAAGTATTTGCTTTAAAACACAAAATGTATTTAGCTTGTTAAATTCAAATACTACAAAACAAATATTTATTGAACAAAGCGGTTGACGCGAATAAAATATCGGCTATTGCGTTTCATTTAGTAAGTTTTTTCACCTCCGATATTAACTGATTGCAATCAGTCCCGTTTTTGGATCATCCTGGCCTCCCACTGAAATAGCGGTTGATGCTTCTCTAGCCTCGTACTCTCCTACCTTCCACCACCAAAAAAAGGAAAAGAAAAATAATCTGTACTTCAATACAACTTTTTATATGGTTTAAAAATGTTATTGAATTAGAATAAAATCCAACTTGTAAATGTAATAGATAATTATAATAAGTTAGTCAAAAGAGTAAGCAAGAGACAATTAGATATTTGTATTTAGAACATATTTAAATTACTTCAGTAGGGTGAAACGAAATATTGACATTTCTAAAGAACACATAGTTTTCATTATGGTTACATTATTACATTATGTCCTGTGGCGGCTAAATCAACAAAATGATTAATCACAGCTTCTACTAAAGTTTCTTTTAAAAGAACACTTCATTTAACTCAGTTCATAGAATGATATAAGCGACTGGCGTTTCAGTCTACTATAAGACCTGCAGCGATTCTTCACTTTTAAAAAGTATTTATTTTCCGGTATAATTTGCAGCCGTGCCGTAGTGATTAAATCTGTCTAGGAACCAAGAGGTTCAAGGTTCGCTGCAAGATCTGGCCATATAAGTGACATTGGTAAAGAAGGTGGCTTGAACTTTTTAGTTAAATGCTCTTCCGCGGTGGTCTGTGATAAGACCGTTAAGTCTTATTAATATACCAATTTTATTCAAAACTTTAAAGACTTTTTTTCCGTACAGTATAAAAAATAAACTAATTTATGCTACCTCATTGTTTTAATTTTTTTATTCATTATAATTTTACAACTTTTACCAAATTACATCCTTTCAGTTAATAAAACCTTTTTTGAAATTGATTTAACGTAAATTTTTTCCAATCTAATTGGTACAAAAAAAAAAGGTCAGAAAATATAAAAATATAATTTTATACAACTATCTTGAACTTTGAAGCCCGATTTAAAAATGACTAATTTTAAAAAAATATATAAATAATGTACCGATCTATTAGTTGTTTTCATTGTGTTCTATAGTTCACTTTTATTTATTCTTCTCAAAGGTGCTCAACTTACCCCAACTAGATTAAGTGACGCATTAGTTAGGTTTTAAAAAGAAAAGCAAAACTTAAAAAAAAAAAGTTAATTTTAATCTAAAGACCAATAAATTGATAAATTGGTAAATTATCAACACTTAAGTGATGGCAGATAAAAAAGTTTAAAAGCATACAAGAGAAAAATAGCATAAAATTTTTTTTTACTTATTTGGTCCAAAATAGAAAAAGTGTCCGTGTATCTTATTCAATAGCTTTTCAGCAATCTTATGTAACGCATTGTGTTAACATTCTAATTCCCTAACTTTCATCCATTAGATGTTTTGTGATGTGGTGCATAATTTTTGAGATATTTTAATTGCCCAATATACCCCTATGCTCAACTAGTCCCGCTCTACCCTAGTATTGTTAAAATATTAAAATATTTTACTGTGTTTTGTTTTTATTCAAAAATCGATTAAAACCACTGCATATTAGGGCTTTAAACTCGATAATTTTAATAAAAAACACTGGATAATTTGATCATGCTCATTTTACACAAAAATGGCATCTTCAAGTTAAGTCGAAACTAAATGTTTCTATGCATTGTTTTTCAAACAAAAATGAAACGGGTTTCTAGCTAACATATTTTTCTTTACGAAAAAATAAATTTCATTATTTTAGCACCAAAATTACGCGCCACAGATTTATTCATGCGCGATGTTATTATTTTAACAACCCAAAAAAATTAATTGCATCTTAATTAGATGATACCCGCTAATTACTGCACATAAATTTACGCTAATTGTACTGATTCCTGTTATCACCACATAAAGTTGATTTGATAAAATATAAAGCAACTTTAACTTTAATGCTTATATTTAAGAAATTTTTTAGTATGCTTATATTACCAAGGTGCTCATATTACCCTAATCTACCCTATATATTACATAATGTTTTATTAAATTTCTAGAAAAAGTTATTACAAAAATTACAAAAATGCTTATTTAAAAAAAAAAAGAACTCACACTTACTAGAACCTTTTGTTTTCATAAGTATATAGCTGTGCCAGTGGTTGCTTGGTATATCCAAGTTTGAAAGGATTTCTTAACATTTAAGCGTCATGACCAATACACTTTAGCATCTTTAATCCTTATGCTTGGTACTTATGTCCCTCATACACTTCTACTTTTTTTATTCACACAGCTCTTGTGTAAGACATTAAAAAATATTAATTTTTAATAAGTGGCTGACTTAAGTATCTAAAAAGCCTGTTATGGATGTCTTTCTGAGCTCTTCGTTTAACAAATTATTTTACAAACGGTTTTTATTTTTCCATTTTGAAAATGTCCACATACGAAATGTCTTACATACGAAAATGATTTTCATGTGTAAGATATTTCTGACCTTCTTGATTTTTACTAAAAATTCAATAGTTTTAGGATCATAAAAAATGAATTGTTTCAAAGAATTAAAGTATTGTAGACGATAACCAGAATAATTTATACACGATTCAGATAGCTAACTGAATTTCATAAAAAAGTAATAATTTTTACAATAACTCTTAACTTTTAGGCTTAAAATTAAAAAAAAAAAACATGAGACAAAATAAAAGCAAAATAAAATTTTCAAGCAATGTTGGATAGTGGACACACTTTCTGGAAGTTTTAAATCAAAACTTATTGTATATTTAATTTTCCCGTACGGTAAGTCCAAGTTCTTAACAATACTTTTAATTAATGTTGGGAAAGTTCGTGTACCTAGGGCAGGATATTTTCAATGTCCGAATTCAAGGTCAGACTTGTCTTAAAATGGTGAAACTGATATGATCACATCTCTATACTAATTACGTTGCATTAATATAGGTTT
>NC_088923.1:16697500-16837500 GCF_038396675.1 Hydra vulgaris
AAATACTAGTGATTTTTTATTCCAAATATGAAATTGTGGATTCGTGAATTGCGATATGATTAAATTAAAAAATTTATTTATTATGAAAAATGCTTTAATGTTAAGAGTTCATGACAGAGCTCTAAAAATATTCTTTTGAAAAAAACGCTCTTCGGTGTTCTACTAAAAGAGCCCGCGGCGCACTGTCTCGTAAAAGACCTCTTCGAGGAGCGCTAAGAAAATCAAATAAAGAGCTCTTTGAAGAGCTCATTTTTCTTAGTGGTTCTTAATTTTTCTTAGTTAATTTACTTTATATTACAACAAATTTTATTTAACATTCATTAATATCATACTTGAAGATAAATAAATTTAACCATGGATATGGTTAAATTTTATACAATCGATACGAATCAGGATACCACTTAACTGAGTTATAAAATATTTTATGTTATTCGAAAAATGTTTGCTTGACAAAAACGTGTCGTCGCTTTGCTTTTGATTACGCAGACAAGTTGTTTTTAGGTTTTAGATTTTTTGATACAATTTACAACAAAAGAATTACCCTTAAGACGGATTTCCATTTACAAGAAAGTTTCCGCGGAACAAAACGGAAAAGAAAATTATCCAATCGTGCAACATAAAAATTGCGCATCTTAAACCTTAACCGCGACTGAGTTAAAAACATCTATATGACTGCGCGTAGAATAACGAATTTGGATCATAAACAATTGAAAGGCCATAAAATAAAAACTACTTTTCAAAATATAACAAACAAGACCTTGTTTTTTTTTTTAAAGAATAGACTCTCATATTTAAAAAAAAAATAGTCACGTGATTGAAAATACAACATATTGAATAAACTAAAGTATTTAATTTTTTAATTTAATCTTAAAATATTTCGGGGCGTAGTGATTGCGAGAGGTACGGGGATTTATTAGAGCAGCCGTGGCGCAGTGGTTAGAGTTCTGGCTCAGAACCCAGAGGTCCGGGGTTCGACGCCAGCTCTAGCTCAATAAGCGACATTGGTAAGGAAGGAGGCGTGAACTTCAAGTTAAATGTTCTTCCGCGGTGCTCCGTGATAAGACCGTAAGGACTTCTGGGAGCACCTAAGTAACCTAAAAAAAAAAATAATAAGGCAAATTTTGTCTTCTTTTAGCCCCGGTCATGTAAATTTTATTTATATAAAACGGCATTGTATTCTTTTTTTTAATGACGAAATAAATAAAACAAAAAATAAAAAATATTAACAGATAAATTCATAAACATATAGTTTTTAACATTAAATAAGATAGGCTTTTATAGATATATATAGTCCTAAGGCTCAACACCTACAGCTTGGAAACAGTCACACGTCACACCGTTGTTTAAAATAGGAAGTCGTCTTGATGCCGCCAATTACAGACCAGTGTCTATCACATCAGCTCCATGCAAAGTAATGGAAAAGATTATCAGGGAACAGATAACTAAATATCTTGAAAAAACGTGCTGCATCTCACATAATCAACATGGATTTATGTCCAAAAAAGGATGCACATCTAACTTATTGGAGAGTGTTGACTACATCACGAAAGCGTTAAGTAAAAGAAATTTTGTCGATATTGCATTTTTGGACTTCGCGAAAGCGTTTGATTAAGTTTTTCACCGTAGACTACTTCATAAATTGAAAGCATATGGGATTAATGGCAATGTTCTAAAATGGATTGAGCCATTTTTGATTAGTAGAAAACAGCGAACTGTTTTAGGTGAACACTCAAGCGACTGGACCGATGTTCTAAGCGGAGTTCCTTAAGGGTCTCTACTTGGTCCAACATTATTTATCATTTATGTAAACGACTTAACGGATAAGTTAAAATCAGTTCATAAAATCTATGCTGACGATACTAAACTGTTACAAGAAATAAGACCTGAGTTTCACGATGCTGATCGCCTGATCCTACAAAATGATTTAAACATTGTCACAGAATGGTCAAAGGAATGGCTGATGGAGTTAAATGTTCCAAAATGTAAAGTTATGCACCTTGGTTATGGAAATAGTAATCATAATATGTAATGAATGATAGAAATACATCACTTACTCTTGAGGCAACGGATATTGAGAGGAACCTGGGTATTTTCATATCTAATGATCAAAAATGGAATCAACACTTAAAGGTTGCAACACGTAAAGCAAATATAATACTTGGCCTATTAAAAAAAACATTTAGATCAAGAGATATGAAAGTTTGGAGTAAATTATACACTACGTATGTTAGGCCGAACCTGGAATTCGCTTTTCTGGTATGGTGTTCTTACTTAAAAGGTGACATCAAAGAAATCGAAAAAATTCAGCACAAAGCAACAAAAGTACCTCATGATTTAATAGTTTCCAAAGTAATAAAATTGAGCTGACAACACCTTACGCTGAAAGGTGTCGTCAGCTCAATTTTATTATTTTGGAAACTCGCAGGAGATGTGGCGACTTAATCCAACAGTTTAATCCAGAAAACGGTTTGAGAGTATCAATTGGCATAATCCACCAATTCGCAGATCATCTTCCAACGTCCTAATGCGTGAATTCACATATAACAATGCTCGTCACAATTTTTTTACAAATCGTATTGTCAATGATTGGAATAACTTGCCGTCAGCATGCAAAAAGGTTCCGTCAGTTAACGCATTTAAGAATAGAATTGACAAGTATTTTTTTTCTCCAGCTGCAAACAGTACATCTTTTACTGAAGATGAGCTGCACGTTTATTAATTAATTCGTGCTTTAGCAGCTACAAATATTGGCTTATTAGATACTATTTGTCATAGATGTAAACTTTAATTAAATGAGAGCAATCTTTTTTCCCCTTTCCCAATTTTTTATCAACTTACTTGCTATGAATAACAATTGCTTTTTTTTTTTTTACCTTAAGTTTATATTTTACAAACCATAAATTTTTGTATAATTTGTTGGTTTTGTTTGTTTGGTTTTTAATTATTTGTCATTTTATCTACGAGGACTTCTTTAAATATATATTACTATATAGTGGTGATCAAACAAACAAAAAAATTAAACAAATTTGATAATTTAATCAAAAGATATTTAACTTTTTGTAAAGACGCCAACAAATTGGAAATTCCCTTAAAATAAAATATATACACATTTGGCTTGAGAAAACATTTTATGTATGAGTAAATATACATAAGTATCTTTTTAGGAATAGTCCAAAACAATATGATAAATTCGAAAACACTTATCAGGATGTAACCTGGGTTGTGATAGACAGAAATTACAAACAAAAATAGTTTTCAAGGGATGTTCTTTGGCGGTCAGTTTGCCCTTTGCAAAACAAACACGACATCTTTTGAGGTGCCTATCATTATTGCCTGCCTTGCCTGGTGGCAACATTGAAGGAAATGTCTGCCAGTAAGTCTATCAAAATCCTCTCCAACAACAAGACAAGGGTTGTGAGGGATCTCGGGGGTTAGTGAAAATATCAACTTTATGTTACTGAGCAAAAAATCCAAGTATGAAATGTGCCTGCCAGTACTATGTGTATAAATCTTTTGTGAATTTAAAGCACATTGAAGAATTAGACGAAAAGCTAATTTCTTGTACCATTTATAGGATTTTCGAAGAGCTTGAATTCCATGTAATTGCTGGTCTACCCGGTTAACACCACCCATATGCACATTGTATGACTTGACCATTGATGATTTGAGTATAATGTTACCATCTTTATACGATTTTCCTGTTTCCACCATCACTGGATTGTGATATGTTGACAGCATGTAAACAACTTTTTGTTTGTTACCTGATTTGTCTTTAGTTGCACAATATTTGCAGGCTAACATTTTATTATCTTAGCTGCGAGTTTTGTATAAAAAAGCAGTCCCTTTTGCAAGTTGATCATTTAATATCTTTTTGCTGTAGTGTTTTCGGTTTGCGTGAATAGTTCCACAAATATAAGTCTTCTTGGACAAGAGGAAGCTGGCAAGAGAAGGGCTTGTATAGTAATTATCAGTAAATACTATATGACCTTTACTTAGAAATGGCCCAATCAGCTCTATTGGTATACGTTGGCTTTTTTTACTCATTATCAGCATCAACATGCAACCATTCTAACTGTAATTCTGTTTGATCAGGAACAACACGATCAATGAACTGTTGATGTGATCGACCACCACGAACACGAGGAAACCTAACCATAACTTGGTCTCGGTTAGGTTGTAGATTATAACAAGCACCTCTACAATAGCAACACGATCAAAAGAATGTAAACCACTTACATTTCTACTTCCACCTCTGGTTCTCACACGCTTATGGGGCTGTGAAACATTATAAGAGTTGTTGAGTTTCATAACATCCTTTTTCACCATCAGATACTATACTTATATCACTATATGATTCCTCATAAATTTCTTCTTCAGTTTCAGATTCTATAATCAGGTTATTATTTTCTCTCTCCTCACGTAAAAAAATACCATTGCAGAAATTTTGATTTTTAGGAGTATTTGTGGTGGATGGTGAAGGTAAAACTAAATTTTGAACTGGTAAATCTTCATACAATGGTAATAGTTCTTCATTTACATTATCTAAAATACTTTCAGAATCACTAGTTATCAAGATCAATATTGCTATCTACATCACTATCATCAAACAAAATATCAAGGATCTCATTCATATCAGAATAACTTTTTCGCTTTTTAACCATTTTTCAAAATTAATTTTTGATTCATCTATAAATGCAAATGACAAACGGTTTGAAGTATCAACTTAAGAAACTATTCCTATTTCAGATATATATTTCATATTTTCTCAAACCCCTATAAATGTTCAGAAAAATTTAAAATTATTGATGGACCGCCAGGTGGTTCACACGTCATTTAGAAACAGATTTTATGCACCGTGGTGCGGGTCACGCGTCAGGAAATTTAAAAAAATTCAGGTTAAATTTTTTTGTTACACGATTGTTTTTTCCTTTCCGTTCCGCGGAAAATATCCCGTAAATGGAATTCCTTTTTTTCTGGTGTACGGAACTAATTTGATCGTTAAATATTATTCTAAAAGACTTAATGCCTAAATCGCTAATATCGTCAATGGCTAGAAGAACCATCTAAACTAATCTACTATGGTCTAACTACGGTCCTTTCCAGCACTCGAACCACTGGTCTTTACGATTTTTAAGTCAGGACTCTTATAACTGACTAATTTTTTATTAACACGGACTTGATTCGATCCGTTTAAAAATGAACGGAACCAAAGTAAACAAATGGATATAATACAGAATATAGAAAAATCAATACTTTGCAATCATAACGGTTACTAATTTTACTGACCGATTTAATTAAAATTTTAATAATTTTTAACGAAAATTTAGTAATTTTAAAGACCGATTTAAATAAAATAAAAAAAAAATCAATAAAAAAATTTTTTAAAAAGGTTTTGTCATTTTTAAATTAAAAAACCGTTAACAAAACTAAAAAAAAAAAAATTCTGAACAAAAAATTCTTTTAATTTTCCACATCAATTCTAGGTAGGGTAACTTTTAGGAAGTGTTTCTGAAAATGACCCTAATGGCTGAAATATACTGTGATTTTGGGTGAGATTGTCTGAGATAGGTAAATAACGAGATTGCAAAATTTCAAGACTATTGTTTGCATTGTGAAGTAAATTATTTTGAAATTCCAAAGAATTGTATTCAAAATGTTCTGTTATTGGAAAGGAACATCTATGCTTTTTGCTAGATAAACTGTGTGCATTTTTATAATGAATATCAGAGTAAGAGGTCGAGAATGAGCGTTCCATTACTGGGATTGTTTGATTAAAATTTGAAGTCGCATACGTTTCTGGAGATGCATAGGTAAATCGGGTGCCATCATCAAACCCAGGCAAATAATAAAAACTACTTTCGTGTACATTATTTGGAGTAGCAGTCGGAATATGGGGTTCAAAATTTTGACATAAATTATGCTGTGCTGTAGCAGATTGGCGCATTGTGAAAGTAGTGCGATGATCGGTTGGCGTTGCATGATATTTTGTGCATTGATTACTTAAAATACTATTAACGTCAAATTGTTTATTTCTCTTTGTGAAAGGTTTTTCGCTAATAAGAGAATCTTTATGTATTTCATTAAGTTTTTCGCTTGTAAGATGTTCTCTGCGTGTTTTATTAGATTTTCCGTATGTAAAAAGGTCTTTATAAAATGGATGTGTTCCATTATAACAGTGTTTTTCTGAAAAATTTCGATTGCTATTTATTACATTTTCAGTTAAAATATTTTCCCAAGGTTTTTTAAACGAATCTTTCTGAAACATGTTTTTATTTAAATCCCATTCTCCGACTCTACTACTATCTTTGCTCATCACTAACAACTTATCAGTTGTAACATTGGATTCTTTATATGAATTTTGCAAACAATCATGAAATACAGAAACAGTGTGGTCCATTAGCTTTTTATTTTCTTTTTTATCTTTACTTATAAAGCAGTTGTCAATAGCTAAATTTTGTAACACTACTGGTTGCAAAACAACTTTAGAACTTGAATCAGGTGAAATAGTTGACAACAAACGCGAATCTGTTTTAAAACATTTTTTTACAAAATAATTGTTTGAACTTAAAGAACTTTTTTTTAAGAAATCTAAATTTTCATTTTTAATTTTCATAGTATTCAATAACTCAAATTTGTTTTCTGTATTCGAATTTTCTCCTGTTTTAGATTCGTTCTCAGAATTTTTAAAATCTTCTTTTAAAATTGGTGATGTAGCTTTTATTACCGTATTATCTTCAATTGAAGGCATCGAAATAGGCTGATCGAAGTAAGTGTCTTTTTTTATATTGTCATTATTACATTTATCTTGACCTTCAACGTCGGTATCTTTAGAGATGTTATACAAACTTTTTTTAAAAATGCTAAAAGTAGGAAGTTTTTCCGTTTTATTCTGAAGCAAAGGGACAATTTCATCCTTTCTAATATAATTATAATTGATACCAATGTTGTTAACAATATTATTATATTCAATAGCATTGGTGTTATTGGTGTCTTTATGCCCAATAGCAACATTGTTAACAGTATCGATATCCTCGATCATAGTCTTTTTAATGATATTATTATATTCAACAGTTTCATTTAGTTGAGATTTATGAGAATTTTCATCTGGATTCATAAGACTAGCAATACTAAAGTTATTTGCTTTACTGTTGAGCAAATTTTTTTTCTCATGATCAGATTTCTTAAACTGCCCTACTTCCGTAAAAGGTTTTATATCAGATATATTAATAAATGCTATATTAGGAGACTTATTTTGCGCTGCTGTATCAGCTAGTAATGATAAGTCGTCAAAACTGCGTTCATTTTTCAATAACCTTTCTTTTAAGCGACCATTCATCTTTTCTTGATAATCTTCGTAGCCATGATCTTTTTTGTTAAGCTTCTTATGTTGATAAAACACCATGCTAAGTCGAGTAGGTTCAGAACGCTCTGGATTTCTTAAAGCTGTGGTAGCATGAAGCTCTTTTTTGGCACATTCAACAAGAAATGAGCCATGACCTAGAGCAATCGCAACCCCACCCATTTCTTGAGTTATAACAGTAGGTTTGGAAACATGTTCTTTATATTTCTTAAACGGCGAATTTGAATTATTGTGTTCCATTTTCTTAAAAGTAGATAACTTGTAATCTTCAGAATTAAAATAATCACTGCATTGTCGATAAATAGGAATTTCAGATTCATCTACAAAAATCATTTCTTTCTTTATATTTTGAATAGGCAATGTTTCTCTTTGACTAAGAACATAAGGAACATCTGATTCGCTACAAAAACGAGGATGCTTGAGAAAATCGGAGCAAAGTAAGCTTGCTCCTTCATTTTTAAAAACGCTTTTTTGTTCATTGCCAAGTTTCTTAAGGTTTACTGCAACTGGATTAACATATCTTCCACAAGTATCGTGACGCACTGTAATTTTACTTTTGATCAAATGAGGTGGGTTGTCATAGTTACAAGGGATAACATTTCCTCTGTCATCTAACAACTGGTACAATGGCAACACATGAAGTTGTTCATCAGTTCTTTCATTATAATTGGGCTTTAACAGGGTACAAACCTATTTTTAAAAAATTTAATTATTTATTTTACACTGAATTTTAAAAAATCTATTGTAAAAAAATATAGCAGGTATTATTACTTAATGTAAATTAAACACAAAACTTAATCGATATTAAAGCAAAAACTTTTTATAAATATAAACTAAAATTTATTATAAAACACACTTCTTAACCAGTCTATTGTTTTGCAGGGAATTCTGTACATATATTGACTTTGTGTTTAAACATGCAAATAAAGAATAGATGAATATAAAGAACATTTATTTTTATATTTAGAAAGCAAATAAAAAAATTTCTTTTTTTTTCTCGCCATTCTAAATGAAATTAAAAAAAAAATGACTAGAATAAAGTCAGCACTTTAAAAATGTAAAAGCAAGGAGAACTACAAAATTCACCTAAATCCACAATAGTTAAATATGTTTATGTTCATAACAGATGAGAATGTTTTGAAATCGAAAAAATTGCAGCCTGGTAACAAAAATATCTTGAAAATTTGCAAAAATTTGAGATTGTAAAATATGAGGGAAAAGAGATAAATCTTTCAACAGATTTTAAATTTTAGTGTTTAAAAGTTATGTTAAGTTTCCACCCTACTTAAAAAACTTTCCAAAACTGCTTAAAAAACTTTCCATCCTACTTAAAAAACTTTCCAAACCTGCTTAAAAACTTTCCACCCTACTTAAAAAAGTTTTTACCCTACTCAAAAAAGTTTTAATGATCGTTATTTTATAATTAAAAGTATTCATAATTTATTTTAATATTTTCTGTTTATTATTTTAATATCCTAAGATTATTACAAAAATATTCAGTGATTAATTTTAGAAAAAATATTTATTACAATATTTATAGACAGAATATTTATAAAATATTTACAGACGGAATGTTTAGTGAATATTTTCATTTAATATCTAGTAGTTGTAAAATAAAGTTTTAAAAAAAATATTGTAAGATAAAATTTAAACCTATTGATGAATTTAAAGTTAATATAAATACCATTCAGGGTAGAAGGTGCAAACTTTTGGCGGTATTTTTGGGAAACAAAATCAAAAACCACTAGGATTTTTTTGCAAAACATTGAATATCATATTTGACATAAACTTGAACATATAAAGCGTAATATCTGAAACACTAAATAATGAAGTCTAAGCCAACTATACAAGAAAAACATATTAGCATGCAACATTAAAAAAGAAGGGAAAAAAGTTAAATAATATCAAAAGTTGTAAACATAAAATATTATTTGGGTGTTTATGAGTTGCACATTAATGAATTCAAACAAAAAATAAATATACAGGTCCAACCTGAATTCATTGATACTACACCTCACTGAATTCATTGATACTATATCTCACTGAATTCATTGATACTACACCTCACTGAATTCGTTGATACTACATCTCACTGAATTTGTTGATACTACATCTCACTGAATTCATTGATACTACATCTCACTGAATTCATTGATACTACATCTCACAGAATTCATTGATACTACTTCTCACTGAATTCATTGATACTACACCTCACTGAATTCATTGATACTACATCTCACTGAATTCGTTGATACCTGAATACTACATCTCACTGAACTCATTGATACTACATCTCACTGAACTTATTGATACTACAACTCACTGAATTCGTTGATACTAGATTAAGATGTGTCACTTTGCCTTTTTTTTTTTTTTTTGAAATTGTAAAAAAAAAAGTTTTTTATTTGTGGAAAACAGTATTTAAAACTTGGAAAAAAAATAATTTTAGCTTGGTAATTTTGTCTTTGAAAAATTAATTGCCCTACTAAAAAAAATACTAACAAAAATTTTTAATCAATTTGGTCAATCTGGGTATCAAATGAAGCATAATTAAATAAGAATTTAAAAAATATTTTTTTTTTAAAGTTTTTCTTTTTTTAAGTTTTATAAAAGGAAAACTACCAAGAGCATTTTATAAGAAGATGGGTTTACTGAAAAAAACTCTAAAATCTTGATTTAAAAAAACAAACAAATATTATTTAAAAAATCCTTTTTTAATTATGTCTCTTGATACCCAGCTCAACCTAATTAGAAAAAAGAAACTTTTAGTAATAATAGTGGGAAGTTAACTTTTTACAATTTAAAAAAAAAAAGGAAAAATCGACACATCCTACTTACACGTTTTTTTTGTTTGAGAGTATTCTTACCAAAGTCTACAGAGTAATATTTTTAAATTTAATTTATCATTAGGATTACAATTATTATTTGTAAATATAAAACTTTGTGTTAGTTAAATAACAAAATAAATAAATAATTACCACATAAACAAAAAAAACTAAAAAAAAAAAAAAAAAGAAGTCTAAATAAGTTTTTAATTTAAAAAAAATATATACCGTTTAATCAATTTTATCTTATCTATTTAGAAAACAGTGACAACAGCTTAGTTAAAATCCAATGTTAGCCAGCCCTTGTAATTTCCCTAGGTTCCACTCAAACCAGTTTATAAAAGGGCTAAGCTCGTGTTCTGTGAAAAAAGGAAGAAAAATATGTACATAAACTTATTAGAACATACGTTTTTCAAAATACTATTTTTGACAATTAAAATTTGTTAATAACTTATTGTAATGAAAAAAACAAAAAAACAACCCTCACTCAATACTTCAATGAAAATAAGAAAGAAGAGGTTTTTAAGTAATGTTTAATATTTCTTTAAGAACATAAAAAAAAGTATTTACAAGCATGCTATTCTTAACTAGTTTATTTTGATATCTTTTTTTGCCAATCAAGAAGTAAAAAAGCTCTTTAACACTTTAAAGTTTCAAGCTACATTTAGCTAGAATTTATTAGCTTAAAATTTGCATTCTTGAAACTAGGTATTAATGTGTGTATATATATTTACATATATATACAGGGCCCTCTCAAGGGGGAGCATTATGGGGGTGTCTAACCACCGCGAGTAAATCAATTCAGCAAACTCGGACACTTGAGTCAGCAAAATTGGAGTTGTAGTTAGCACTCAGCAAATATTAGCAAAGAAGGACTTTTTTTTTCTTCTTTAAACATCTTAATCAGCAAAAAAAATTTTCTAGACCTCACTTGTCAAAAAACGGATACGCCATCCCTCTTTAAGATTTCTTCAGGACACCATATATATATATATATATATATATATATATATATATATATATATATATATATATATATATATATATATATATATATATATATATATATATATATATATATATATATATGCACTTGGAGTCCCATTGTAAATCTATTTTTATTTTTATTTTCACTTTTGGGTTATGGAGTTTTTAAAAAATATAAAAAACTCTTTACATATATGTGGTGGCTATAACCTGACAAAAAATCAGCTCTTTAACCTTTGTGGTTTGTGTACAGGGACCTAAAGTATAGGGTATGGCACTACAAGCCTCTTTAAAAAGAGGCAACGGATGCTTTACGTGTTTATTCTAACCTTATTTTTCGACTATGGAAATTTAATAGAATGAAGCCTTGGCATGTATCTTTCAGGCAAAAAAATAGAGGCAAGATATCTTTTATCTGTGCAAAGATATAGCTCTTAAAGTAGGAATCTCGCTTTAAAAAAAACAGCCAAAATATAGCAGCTTTTTGTGGTTTTTATGCTTTTTAAAGATTAAAAGTTACATCAAATAACTAATTTAGTAACAATATCATGTGACTAGTGGAAATGGGATTCTATGGTTGTTAGACTTCACATTTGTGTGTATTTTGTCTGCAAAAAGAGTGCTTTTTTTTTGTCCAAGTTTGTATAAAATATGGGGCAGAAAACACATAGTTAGAGGCATTTTTTTGAATTGTTCTGAATTTAAAACATATAAAAACCTTTTTATATTTTATTTGTTAAACCCGCAGGTTTGCTTTATTGTTTTTGTTTAAAATGATTGACCAAATATTGGATATAATAAAAACTTTTTTTCATATTGTAAAAATTACTTTAGAATTGTAAATTCAAAATTAATTGGTAATTTATAAAATAATATCAAAATTAATGTTAGAATCAAGTTTTTTTTATATAAATTAAATATGTATAACCTTGATGTGCTTTTTTTTCTTGTATTGAAGTATCTCATAAAATCTTTTATTGCTTTGACCAAGTTTTTTTTACTATTTAAAAATGTGAAAACAAATGTTTCTTATTTTGCCGGAAAAACCACAACATCAAAGTAATTACATTTAAGCAATCAACAGCCTAAACAACTAGAAAGATTTTTTACCAACACAAGCTTGTACTGAAGTTATTTTTCAAAGATCAGTTTTTTAACCACTGAAATGCCATATAAAAGAAAAACTCATCAAGATTGTCAGCAATCTGTATGCTTCTTTTGTTTTTCAAAAATTGACAGGCATATTAAAGAGTACTAGGTATTTTTTCTGGAAATCCCATTGATTTTAAGGATGATATAGTTCTATTGGACATATGCAATTCCTGCAGAGCAATGGTACAAAAGCATGGCAAAGAAGATAGAAACTTGCCTCTTCCCAAACTACATGACTTTAACAAAGTGATTATTAGACCACAGACCAGAGGATTCTAGTAATTGCTTAACATGCCAGGTTGGCCAACTAAAAGGACATTCTACAAACCTCACTTTTTCAACCGATCAAGATTGGTAAAAACCATCAAGTAGCATTGATAAACTATGCTCAAACTGTCTCAGTGTAGTCAAAAGAGGAATAACACATGATTGTTCACAAGCCACCAAGTTTGAAAACTTAAAGAAAATTATAGCAACTGATTCCAGAACTGCTGAAAAAATTGTGTCCTCAGTAATAACTCAAAAGGTGTCCTCAGTAATAACTCAAAAGGTATCCTCTCCACATGGCACAATTAGGTTGAGCAGAGAAAGTGGTAAAGCTTTAACTATTACTCCAGGTGCCTCCAGAGCTCAGTGCACATCAAGAACTTCTCTAACTACTTTGGACATGGTTCAAGTTCAAATAAATATTAGTCTTTCAAATAAAAAAATGTAAGAACTGGCTGTAACATTAAACAAGACTACAAATTCAAAAATTGTTGAAACAAAATTTAGGAAAAATTTTACAATGGCTGGTTTAATTTTATTTAATAAATTACACAATTTCCATATTTGGTTGAAATTTTTAGATTTAATACCTGGTTAGCCTTTGTTTAATTAACAAACTTGATATATCTGACAAAGAGAATATAGTAAGATTTTAAATCTTTACTATGTTTTATTTACATAAAAGATTTCACTTTGACAGAAATTTCATCAGATTCCACCTTGAAGAATATCTTGACAGGCAGAGACAAGAATATCTTGATGGAGTAGAGTTTCCCATTAGATGTTTCATAAAGACAAACATCAGATGCTGTTCAAAAAAACATAGATAAAATACTGAAAAGGTGAAAAATTCATTCAAGTCATTGTTGTCGGAAACAATTAAATTAAATTTTAAGGGGATTTGAGACTATATTTACATTAAACAAATAAAATACCTTTTTAACATATTACTCTATTAAAAAAATCATTTTTCTGAATTTTTAATTGAATATTTAGACATGGTTGTTTGAAGTGAAATGATTTTTTCCATTTCAAATATGCTTTTGTCAAACATTAGAATATTTCCAACTTTTTAAATATCAAGATAAAAAATTAAGAATGTTACATCTGCAAAAAAAAATTCCCATAGAAATAAGATTGCGTGGGAAAAAAAAGATATAATTACATTAAAAAAATGACAAACCATTGTGGTGCCATTGTTCAGATCATGAATATCTCGATGACTATGTGCACAGAAATCCAGACAACATGTCACACCTGAAAATGGTCGACCTTTATTTAATCCAATGCGGCATTTGTCTGCTATTTCTTCAAAATGAGTCTAAAAGACATTCAAAAAATGATATAAATGATTGGTAATTCAAATCAACAGGGGCTATTACATATTATAATTCTTATAAATTATATATATATTAATTAATATATAACTTATAAATATAATATTTATATAAATATAAATTTATATAAATTTTTTATATAAATATAATATTTTTATATAAATATATAAATTTTATATAAATAAAAAATTTATTTTTATATAAATATAATATTTATATAAAGATATAAATTAATACTTTTTTTATAACTGTTTTTATAACTAATTTTTTTTAACTGTTATATTTATTATAGAATGTATATAAACTAAACCTAAAGTTTGAGTTTCCAACTTCTTGTAGTTCTGAGGATATTCAGGTTTTAATTTCAACATTTTTTAAAAAATGTATTTTTTTTTCATTAAATAACAAAATTTAATGATGGAAACGAGGTGTTAGGTTAACAATTGGTACAAAAATAGTCTACACATTGGCGGATTTAAATATCTATTCAAATTTGTTATGAGCGCAATAACTACACGTAAACTAAAAAATAAAGGCATATATTTTGGGGTATTTTGATGGTCAAAATGACCTCATCTCAACAATTTTTCTCCCTGCCCTTTCAACAACTTAAAACATTGGTATCAAATATCACTTTGATAACAAAAGATAATATTCCATTTTTCATCTATTCCTAATACAGCCTGTTATGCAAAGCTTTTTTTAAATGCTGAGGCATAAAATTTCATTTTGAGACTGGGTTATTAGCCAGACTAATGGCTTAAGACCTCATCCCATTCTTGCATAACCAACTGCCTATAAGCTTGGCCCTGAAACAGGGTGCTCCATTGTGTTGAAATTAGAAAAAATAACATACAAACTTCTAAGTAACTTCACTATAGAAATAATTTCTTGAAAGCTCGATTATTTTGTTCAATATCTTATTGCAAACTGAATTTATAAATATCTATAAAACCATTTATTGTAGATGGCGGATTAATGGTACATGATTTAATGGCACCCAACACATATCTTCTAGTGTGGGCCAAGAAAAATTGGACTTAGACCAAGTTGCATAAATCAAATTTTCTAATATTCTTCTCCCTCACCTTTTATGGTTATAATTTCAATCCATCAAAAGTTCAATCATACAAGCTACATAATTTATGATAACCAGCTCATTTAGTATTTGCACAAGGTCAAATGTCTTAACACTAGTTGACAGATCTTTTTAAAAAGAGATGTATATTTATTAATTATTATGAAATTTTGACAGCATCTTGTTCATGGCAAGGTTCTTCCCACAGCTAATTTTGGTTGTAAAGATGATCGACCTTCATTTATTAGTATTAAATAATAATAATGATAATAATAATAATAATAAAAATATATATATATTATAGCAATTTAATATTTAATTTATATATATATTTAATAATATTTAATAAACCATTTTAAATTAAATGTTTTTTTATATTATTTTCATAAAATTCAAACATATTATATACATCTGAAATCTTTCCTATTAAAGCTGGCTAGTGCAATTTTTGCCAACTCTACATAGTTTGTAAAAAAAAAATTTAGCATCAATGTTAAAATCTTCTTTGTAATGGCAAAGATTATTAAAGTTTTTAAACTGTTTGTATTGTGGTGCACATCTATCGGTGAAGTATTTAATATGACTAATTTGTAGGACGTTTGCCTTAGTGTAATAAGTAAAGAGCTGTTGTTTTTTATACACTTATTATACATAATGCTCAGCATTAACAGAAGCTTTTTTTTTTAGCTGATGATAAATATAAAGTTTTATTTTTTTTTAAGCTTTTGTATTCTTTCTTGTAAGGTAAATAGATACATCAACAAATTCTGCAGACTTTATGAGTGCTCATGGTTCTGGATCTGTATTTTTGAAGAGTAACTTGAATAAATTTGAGTTTTATTTTATTTTATTTAAAGTGAGTATAGATTCCCGATATCTTTTTTTCAATTGAAAAGTGTATTACTCTTAAAATTTTTAATTAGTGTTTAAAAGATGGTGTTAATGTAGTCAAAGAATCAACATCATAGGTCTTAGTTATTTTGGTTGTTGCAGCTTCAGTAATTTGACTAAATTTTCTTTTGACAGCTGGTAAACAATGGTGTTTTGGCACTGATTTAAGGATCCTCAAAACACACTTTCTTACAAAATGTTCCATAATTAGTTCAATTATGTTACATAATAGTTCAATTATGTTACATTTGGACTGTTTCCTGGCCACAAATTTTTTAGAATCATCATTGGAAAACTATTTGCACAAAAACTTTTGTTGATGGTTATTCGTAGTAGCTTTAACATATTTGGGTAAAATATGATTCAAATAATAATCAATCTTAACCGCCTGCTTCTATGGCACAACAGCCAATTCAGTCATACCTTGACATTCCTCAACATACCATAATTTTGGTTCCAAACTTGGGACAAACAGCTGAAATGATTTTCGATTTGTCACCAGTCCATATTCACGTGTTCTGACGGTTCGGAACAGAAAATAAGTAAACTGAGCTTTTCATCTGTCCACAGAATGTGGCTTCACTCTGGTCAACCAACATGGTCATCTCGGAGGTAGCCATTTTGTTCTAACCAGTCACAAAATTTTACAATTTAAAATTTGGTTTACAATAAGCCACTTTATCCCATGGTTGATGTTAAATAAAACATAGTACTGTTGAGCAAAAAACTGTTTGTTGGGTGTGATGCAGCGGTGCCAAAAAGTTGAACTTGAAAAGCTCAACTTTTTGGCATAACTTCTTGTTAACGAACCTCACTTGTCTTACATTTCAATGGTTATTATTTTCTTTGATGCTGGTGACAAAACAGTTAAAAGATCACAACATTTCTTTTCATGAAAATTGCTATTAACAGGTTTTTTCCAGTACCACTGAAACCTTTTTACAGCAACCAATTACCACTGCTGCTATTTTAGACTTTGATTTGCATAATTCAGTAAATTCAGCGATCTGTTTATTAAGTGATATAGTCAAATTTGATTTACATGTTACTTTACCCATCCAAAAAATAAGAAAGCAGTTATTTAAAATGTGAAAAATAGCAAAATACACATAATCCTAAAATGTATCATACTTTTGGGCCAACATGAGATAAAAACAATGTCAAAGTGACTAATATTTTACATAAATTAATCTGTTTTAATTTGTGTTATACAGATGTTATTAACCATTCCTGTGCATAAAACCTACCAATGCATAACTTTAGTACTTCTCTGGGTAAACTTTTAAAAAGGAACATCTTTTAAAAATTGAAATTTGTAACTTTTACAAACCATTGGTCATGTCTGAAAATTTTAACACTGCTAAATAGGTGAACAAGGGCAAGGTTAGTTGGCAAAGACACACTAATACAACCAACTTTTGCCTAAGAGTTTTACAAAAAAGATCAAAGCCAGCCATGAAGTGTGGACAAAACCGTGTATATTGTATTTTTGAAAAAGCATTTATCTGTCATATCATTTCTTTTAATATTACTATTTTAATTATTTTTAGTCTAGTGGAAAATAATATAAAAATTGAGTTTAATGTTCAATTTGTATTTCCATGTTTATTAAACAGAATAGTTCTGAAAAAAAAGACTCAATAAGATTAAAATTAAAAGACTATTTAATAAACTCATTCCCTTATTAACATATTGTGATTTAACAACAAAAATCATGTTGCAAAAAATGCTGAATCAGTGTAAATTAGAAAATTAAAACCTAAATATCATCACAGCCATAAGAAGTTGGATACTCAAACTATTATACTAATTTTCATAAGCCCTATAAAATATATAAAAATTAGCAACATCCAAAGATGGTGACATATTTTTGTTTTTAGCTGATACAACATGGAATGACCTAAATTCAATTTAAATTTCTAGTTTCTTTTTATAAATTTGTTATACTATAGACAGAGATAAACTTAAAATCTCTGATTTTTTAATTTACCATATTTTCATAACATTTTGGAGCCCATATTTTTAATAAAGGAGAAACTTGAGTTGTCATTTCTTGCAAAACTTTTTCAATTTCTTCTTCCTAGAGGTAAAATTTATACAATTATTATTATTAAATTATTTAAACACGAAAATTAAAATTTTGAAATAGTAAAAAAATGTTTATGTTTTTACCTTTACAGGGTCCTGCATTTTAAACTTTCTAGCATTGGTACTTTTAGTAAACTTGCATCCATCAAAAAACATACTCCATGAACAACCAAATGAAAATGAAGCTCCTTGTGATTCTTCAACTTCACCTTGACACAAACACGTTTTACTAAGAAACAAACATTAGTACACTTTTGACACAAATAGGTTTTACTGAGAAACAAACATTAATTAGTACATTTATGATTGTATCCTTTCTTTTTAACTTTGAGTTTCCTTGTTTTAGAAAAAAGAATTATCTGCTAGACTTCCCAGAAAGTTAGCCAGTCTAATGGCACTGCCTATGCCACAGAATTCCACCTAATGGCACTAACTATGCCACCAGAATGGTTTCAAATTCTTAATAGGAAAAAAAAAAATATTTTTGTGAATAATGAAATTTAACAACTCAAGTTAAACAATATTTTTATATTGTTTATGTTGAGTTGCAATAAATGTTTTTATATAAATTTTTAAATCATATATTCTTATTCAAGATGTTTTTGACAGCTATTTAGGGGTTGTCTGTTATGTCAACAAAATAAGGGGAGGGGATCACAAAATTTAGGACAATTGTTGAAAAGTGGAGGGGAAATTTAAAAAAAGTTGATGCCAACAATGTTTACTTTTTTTTATAAACTTAATTACTGAAAAAAAAAGGGAAAAAAGGGACTTTTTCCATTTTCCATTTATTTGGGATGAAAAAAGGAGGAGGGGGTTATCAAATGTAGATGTAAATTTTATAGGAGGGGTTTTGGAAAGTTTGACAAAGGGAAGGGAGGGGGAGGTAAAATTCACCAAAAAATTGTTGCCATAAAAATAATCCAAATTTAATTTTGATTTTAATTTAGCAATTAAACTTGTTTTTTTTGCTCCAATCCAATATATGAACAGATTTTATATTTATAAAATGTATAAAAGGGGCGATCCATAAAGTACATACACAGTAAAACCACTGATTTAGAACCCCCCTGGTACGAACCTGTATACTTTTGAAGACCCCCCCCCCCCCCTTCCCTCTGTGTACGTATGCTTTTTTTTTCTTAAAATAAAGCCCTCTCTTCCCTAACGCATAAATATTTCAAAACATTAAAAAAAATATATATTTCGTTTATTTGACATTTCTCTGTACTTAATTAAAACTTCAAATTTTACTTAATATACTTATATAAATTTTAAAATGTTACAACATATTTTAACATTTTAAGAGAAATGATAAAAACCAGTTTGCGTTCAGTAGTTTAGGAGAGATAGTCAAACTGCGTACGCACTCACCGTCTTTAACACCCCTTACCCCCTTGTACGCTTTTGGGAACCCCCCCTTCCTCTATACCTGCGTACGTACTTTATAGATGACCCCAAACTCAATTATTTCTATTAAAACTTTTTTATTTCCACCGTAGTTTACAGTCCACAATTTAAAAAATTTATTTAAAAGAATTTTATGTATCTGAAAAACTTTTTTTTTCTCCTACTTCTGTCTTAAATTGTTCAAATTATTTGACTTACAAAGTGTGGACCCAAGTCAAGCCTTAGTAAACAAAGAGGGAGAAGAGGTAGGACCACAGTTGAAAATAGGCCAGTGGGTAGACTGCCCCAAACAATGAATTTTCGTTGAGCCAATTAAGAAAGGTCAAAATTCAATGACTTTTTTTTTTATAGAAATTGAGATTTATTATTCTCAAGGAGTTATAATTTTTTGACTTTTGCTTTAACTTAATTAATTTAGTTTTTTTTCAGCATCGAGATTTCTTATTCATTTGTATATGTTGAGAAGTTTTTTTGTAAATATCTCTATTGCCATTTTTTTAAAAATATCTCCATTGTGATTTTTTTTTTTAATTATTATTGTTTTATCATATCAAAATTAAATTATCATGGTCAAATAGCCACAAAATACTATATGCCTGGTCAGGAATATTGGATGATGCCATTCCTGCTGAGGCCTATATATATACATATATATATATATATATATATATATATATATATATATATATATATATATATATATATTAGGGTGTCCCAGCTGCCCGTACGGGTTAATTGGCATCAGCATTGGCTTAATCTGCCACTTTTTACTCAATTGGAATCGGTATAGGCATCAAATTTTATTTTTTAATTTACCAATTTTCCAACTGATGTCATTTTAATATTTTTATCCTATAATAATAATAAATAAATAAACTAAACTTTATGCATTATTTAGAATATATAAATATATATATATATATATATATATATATATATATATATATATATATATATATATATATATATATATATATATATATATATATATATAGAAGATAGATATAGATAGATAGATATAGATAGATAGATAGATATATATATATATATATATATATATATATATATATATATATATATATATATATATATATATATGTATATATATATAAATTTTCATACTGAACAAAAAAATTTTAATGGTCAGGTATTAAAATCATTACTCAAATTTAGTCATTGGTTGATTTCACAATTATTATTATGTGCCTCTCATTTCAGTCATTATTCATGAAATTAAATTAAATAGGGAAAAAAATTAAACTAACCTTTCATTTGCACTACATCTTCGTCTAGTCCGAAACCCAGATTCATTTAAAGTTTTGGCGAGATATCTATACATATCATCAGCATACTGTTTAGAAATACCTTCCCATGCAACTATCACAATAACAGTAAATGTGCTGCTGCAAGTATGACCTTCATGGTGTCGTACAACAACCAAATATTTCTCCTCGTCATTTGTTCTACGTATTATCTGATAAAATGTGTAAATATACAAATCTAGTTATTTAATACAATACTTTTATATTGCTATTTTGTTTTTCATGGCTTATTTTAAAACTATAAATTAAAATAATTTATAGTTTTAAAATCAACCAATCAAAATTTAATATAAATGTATACAATTCACTGTCTTTATGACAGTATACAAAGACTTTAAGTGTAATTAGATCTCATAAATAGTGAATCAACAAGCTTAAATATGCTCAGGGATTAAACATTAACAAAAATATGCTCAGGGATTAAACATTAACAAAAATATGCTCAGGGATTAAACATTAACAAAAATATGCTCAGGGATTAAACATTAACAAAAATATGCTCAGGGATTAAACATGAATAAAAATAAGGTTTATAACATTTGAATTATCTGCTTGCTTTAAATTTGTGTTGATATTATTTCCTATAATATAAACTATTAATGAAATAACACAAGTTGATTTAGCAAACCCTTTAACTGTTGCCTTATTTTGGTGCACAATAGCTCCAGTGTTAGGTTAATTTCAAAAAGTTAGAAGTATTAAGTAAAACAAAAAAAAATAATCAAATGTAACTTAAAGTTACATTTAAAAATCATAACAGAATTCATTAAAAACTAAATAGAACTCAATACTGTTTAAAATTAATATGTTGTGTGATATTTCTTGAAGCAAGGCACATCAGATAATCCAACATCACATTTGCCACAAAAATTTTGTGGTTTTTTTCGTTGTTTGTTTGGTCTATTATAAAACATTATACATCTTATAGCATTATCTTTGTGTGCAGTAGCTGGCATCATACTTGGATAATGATTAAACCCTGTAAGTCAAAAAAGGTTCCCTTGTTATGTTAGGCGCCCACCATGATGCCAAAAGTAAACTCTATTTGTATTCTGTATTTTGAAGATTAGTTGAAAATAAAGAGCATCAAGCTTACCATTCTTCTTGTTGTGTTGCAGTCATTTGTTGTGCATTTCTAGTTGGAACAACAAAAATAAGCAGCAATTTTGTTTATAACACCATCATTATTCTCTTCAGAGGAGATATGTGCCATTAATCACACCATCTAAGTCATCACACACAGTGTGGGTGTGTTTGTGTGTGCGTGCATACCATTTTTGAATAAATTGCGTTTACTGTCTAACTTTTATAGAAAATCAGATTTTCTGTAAAATCTGATCTTTTAAATCACTATTTTTCTATAATATATTTTTAATAGACTTCGATATATTTTTTTTAAGTTTAAGCCGAAAAATAATTTTAATATTGAAAAACGGTTTTTTTAAATTATTTTCAATAAAAATCTCAGGTTTTTTTTAAGCCTTTTAAGTATTCTAACAAGCCCTAATGGTCTTATCACAAAGCATCACGGAAGACAAAATACTTAAAGATGGCATACTACAACTGTATGGATTTTTAACTGTTTTGAAAAGGAAAAAGCAATACTCAATGATAATAAAAAGTTATTTTGACAAATAATAACTAGCCTATATATATCTAGTCATAAGGCCTGATATAGTTTTTAGAATTGCAAGACACTTTTATGAGCATGGAGCAACCAGACTAGAAAATAGGAGACAAGAAGAAAGCATCTTTCTCTAAAAAGAAAGAAGCTGTTAAAAACCATTTTAAGACTTTTACATGCAGACCAATTTATTATGGAACAAAAGAATCTCCAGGACATAAATATTTCCCCTCTGATTAAAATGCGCATGTACTAACATTTTAAAAATAAAACAATACAACTATTGCTTCAAATGTGGGCTAACATTATTATTATAGGGTATTTATTAACCATTAAAATTTAGCATTTGGATATCCAGCAACAGACAAATGCTCTACACGTCTATCATTCAAGTTGTCTATACATATTTTAGCTTTGAACTAAATACACTTAGTGTGAATTAATTAATATACAATTATTAAATTAAAAAAGATTTTTGCAAAAAACTTTCTATTTTGTGTTTTTAATAAATTTCTTTTATAAAATAAAAAGAAAAACCATAAAAAGTTATGACTAGCACTTCATATGTTTCTATAGTTACTATAGAAACAATAAGTCACTAAAAATGAAGTTTTTCGCTAGCATATTGATAAATAGTTTAATTGGGTAAATTTAATTTTAACTACACTTATTTTTTAAAGTTTTCAAGTCTCCACACTTAGTAATTCTTTAAAGCTTTTTTAATGTTATTAAAATTTCTACCTGATTAACTTAGTCTTTAAAAACTCCCTTTGGTCTAAAAACTTTTAATTTGGTCTTTGAACTTTAGATTTTTAAAAAGCATTTGGTTAAAGTTATTTATTTTAGTTGAAGAATTTGTTTTTTGTTTTTTAGTTAGTGAAAGCGATTCAATGATTCATAGAGATACGTCAAAAAACTCTCATTTAAAAAAAATAATTTTTTAAACTGAATATTTATTTAATACCTTACCCATTTCGCTAGTGGACAACCATCACCATTTTTCCCCTCAACAGAAGTGTGCTTAACTAATTGTAAGTTTAATGCAGCATTTTGAATACTAAACCTGTAAAACAAAGTTTAAAGACAAATTTTAAAAAAACTTAGCAACATGATAACAGCAATAGAGGAAATAGAGAGAGCTTACAAGAGAAATAGAAGTATTACAAAAGAAAAAGGAGTATTGCAATAGGAAGAGTATTACAAAAGGAAGAAGAGTTTTACCAGAGAAACAGGAGTTTTACAAGAGAAACAGGAGTTTTACAAGAGAAACAGGAGTTTTACCAGAAAAACAGGAGTTTTACAAGAGAAACAGGAGTATTACAATAAGCTGATCTGTAACTATGTAAAAAAAAAAAAATTAAAAGAGAAAAAAATAACAATATATTTGGTCTAACTAAACCAAAATTAAACTTGTATTAAATATGTTCAATATTTATTGGATATCTTCTCTTTAATTTTTATTTTAGGAAATTCTTTAAAAAAATTTTTTGTAATAATTTGGAGATATAAGAAAATAGACAAAATATATAACTATTTCATTAAAATAAATCAAATAAAATGAATTCAATAGAAAGTTTAGATAAAAGATTACTAAATCTGCCCAACAACATCTGTAGAGTAGTCCAAGATCATCTGTACACTTGTCGAAGATCATCTGTATTTATTTTTTTACTCCAACAACATCTGTCCAATATCATCTAGAAATTCCCTTCTTTCTGCTCTGTGGATATGTCCTGCAGCTTTTGTAATCATCTGCACACACCTCTCAACTGATTGTGTATAAGAACTCCATTGGGGAACAATGATGAGGCTATTAATAAAATCTTTAATAGCAACAGATGTAAGATTGCATATCAAAGGTGACTCTGTAACATTGTTCCAGTCAATGATTCTATAAAAACTCTTAGCATCAATGTTAAAACTAGGCGTTCTTTGATGCCTAAGGCTATAACCACCAACATCAGTTTGCTTGTATTCATTTTCACAGACTCTAAGAATATTCTTCACAGCTTGAGCTCTTTCTTCTTTATTCTCACTACATATCATTACTTGCAAAATAGCTTCTGAATGCGCATGCCGAGCAGATCTCTTGCTATGGGAATTACAATATCAAGAACTGGTTTTCTACTGGCTTTTAAGGAGTTTCAATTATGCAACATGATATGACTTTTATGTTGAACCAGTTTGGAATATAACTATCATAAATTCAACAATCTATATAAGATTTTGATGGTTGACACCAGATAGTCCATGCAGAGAAACCCATATTCTGTAAAATCTTAGTGCTATTGTGAGCCATCTGCTATTGCAAACAGATCCTATTTCTAACATAACTTACTACTTGGGTAAATTACCAGACCTTATTGTGTTGATTATTCAGTAAGCATAGCTTTGATTAGTACTCAAACTTTTGATAACTTTTGGACGAAAAAAATTAAGAGAGGTCTGATATTAATCTTTGTAAAACTAGGATTGACTTCAAGATCTTTAGCTGTATTTAACATTTTTTAAAGTAGTCCAAACAACTTTTGACATTTTTTTCCAGACCACATTTTGTAGGGCCATCCAAATAAATATTTAAGTGCCTTAACCCTAACTCATTAGTGTGAAGATCACAAATAATCCACAATTATCTCCTTGATTTTCTTTCCATCCATTGAATCACACCACTTTCATACCCAGTATTTACATTTGTGTTGTCTCTTCCAATGGCTTTTAATTGCATTCCTAAATTCCTTTCCACCAACCAGTTAACCAGGTGGTCTGCAATTCTCTCAGCATGTTTTTTCTGATCATTCTTATCTGGAAATAAGTGAAATAGATATTTACCACCTGGTTCAGTAACTACAGAAAGATATTTTTCCTTGATTGACAAGGTAAATATATGTCATTAAATTCTGTTTACACTTTTGTATTATCTTTTCTGTCATCAAAAACAAAAAAAGATCTTTATCAAATTTATTACCTAATTCCAATGCTAATTTTTCTTGAGACTTTTTAGCCTTGTTGTGATCAATAATTAGCAATGTATTGTTCTTTGTTATAATTCTAATTCTTTTTGAAATAAACTTTATTGATTTTTTAACATTCCTAAGACTAATTTTAACTGCAGTTTCCTAAAGATACTTCAGTTTAGCATTAATGATGAATTCTTGAATTATTACTAGATGTACAAACTTGCAATTAGCTTTTTTCCACTGAGAAGATATGGCTGGAGTCATATCAGTAACTAGTTTATCAACAGTATAGTTTCTTTTATTGCTTGTCTCTCTCAAAAAAATCCCATAATGTAAAATATCCCTTGTAATAGGGAGCTCAGATGGTAAAATTTAAAATGGTTGTTTTCCTCTACCAATAAATTTACTCAAGGGAGTAGCTGATGAATTTCTATTTGCTTTTCTGGTGCCATTAAAGTTAATTTTAATTGAATACTGATTAAATTCAAACATAATTTATAAGTTATTATACTCTGATAAAAGTATTTTTACTATTTTTAATCATAAACAAATTTTAGAAACAAATCTTAAAAACTAAATGTCTAATATGTCATCTTTTAAAAAAAACTGAAACGAAATACTTATTTAAACAGTTTGCATTATCTACTTCATTTGACTGAACTACCAACAGTTTTGAGTGCTTTAATTGAAACTTTTATAACTGTTTTACTATTTAAAAATGAATAAACACTTTTAGGGTTGTTTTTTGAGTTTTTAGTGAGATTTAATTCAAAGGCTCTTATATCTTTATTAACTCTTTTATTACATTTTTATTCAAAGTTTTATAGTTATTGACCATGTAAGTTTGTTTAAATTTTGAATGCCTGCATTTGTACCATAACCTTGAAGTCATCCATGGAGCGTATTTTTTACTTGTATCATAATTTATATTTGGAATAAATTTACTAAATCCAGTATGATATATATTAGGCCATTTTTTATAACCTTGACCAGCATTTATAATCTTAAACCCATTTTCCAAATCAAAGTTTGAAAAATAAATTGAAAGTTTTTTATAATTTCCTTTAATGTATAACAATTTTGTCTTTTTTTATGTTTTTGATCAAGATTTTTATTTTTATAAAAAATATTTGAAATTCAATATATGGTGTTCATGTTCAACTCCACCTAGACAAGGTAAGTGATTTAAACATAAAACCCAATTGTTGCTTTCTGATAAGACCAAGTCTAATAAATTTGTATCAAACCCAAAGCTAACTTAATATGTTGGCAATAAGATATTTTGATATAAGAAGCAATCATTTAAAGATTCTATAAACTCTAAGGTGCTCAAATCATTCTCAAGTTTACAAGAACCATCACTTAAATTGCTAGTTTAGATGAGCACTCTGGCGTCACACTGAAATAGCCGGCTGCCGAGGACGAAAAAAACAATATTTGCCGTTAAAAAGGTAAAAAAAGGTCCTCAAATTTTATTTGGGCGGCGCCCAAAATCGGTCCAGAATAGCCCTTGACAATTTAATATTGTACTCCTTTATATTTTTTAAATATTTCTAATTTATTAGCCATTATTTGTACATCAGTGAAAAAAACAGAAAAGTTTAGGGGATAACTACCCAAAAAAAAAAAAATAAGCCACTTATCATGATTCAAAAATTGATTCAATGATTAAAAAAGAATTGCAACATTAAATTAAATTTTTCCAAATAAGAATGCTGGGAATTCAAAACCAATGATTTTCAAAGTGTTTTTACACTTTGAATATTATTTTAATAACCAATGGTTTGAACCCCCAGCATTCTTATTTGGAAAAAATTTCTCTCGTTTTATTTTTTAAATTCTGTTACAATTACGTTTTAATCAAAATCTTTGAAAACACTTTATGGAAATATCAAATGAGCTCTTTGACATAAGCTATAAGGATTTTGTTTCAAAAAATTAAAGAAACCAGACAAGAACAGTTGAGGGGATTACAAAAATGAAATTCTCTAAAAACCAAATTTCAAAAAAAAAAAAAATGGCGCTAACAGCTGAGATTACATAACAGTGCCCATCATATTTTAGGTCTGGCATCATTTTGGCATAAATTTGAGTGCAATAAACATCTATTCAATGCTAACTTGAGTCACTGGAAGTGCTGTGGGAATTTGAATGCTAGTTGGATAATATAAGTGAAAAATTATATTCATTCCAGAGCTTTTTTAAACATCAAGGTTTCCATTTTGTTCAAAAGATTTTGCGCTGTATGGGAATCATTGAACTCTTTTTTCTCTATTCCTGTGTTTTGAATAGATTCTTGACTGTTGCTGGCTTTTTTTCTTTGCTTGCTAGCCCCATTCACTTAAGAAATTTCTTTTTTATAGCCAAGCCTTTTAATTGCTCACCAGAACTCTCAGTAAAAAAGTTGTATCAGCTTCCTCCAATCTAAGAAATTTAAACTTTTGCTCATTAAGCTTTATCTGCACCAACCAGAGAGTGTCCTTAGCTATAAAACTATTATCTAAGATATTTTTAAATTTAAAAAAAAAAAATTCTCTTTACGAAAATATTTTTTCTCTTGTAAAAAAATTGAGTCACAATGGTAGATTTTCCAAGAAAACTTTCTAACTCTTTTATTAGCTTCCACTGAAATGGTTGAACTTTAAAGTCTCCTTTCAGACATTTTTCTCCCATATCTTCAAAATATAATTCATATTATTGTAGAAGAAGCTAAATTATTTTTCTGCAAAATTTTTTTAACTGCTTTTGCAAAATCATTTACCACTTTTACCATGTTTTAATATAGATTAGATCTTTTTAGATGGGAAATTTATCAAAGACACTTTCGAGAGCATTTTGAATACCTTCAGCCTTGTGTCTAATGTTGTTATAAAAAAAGAAAAGAAAAAACAATAGTGATACAGGTACTGATGAAACAGATCTATCTTGAGAATTTATCTTATTTTGATATAAAGAAACAAAACATCAGAGATAAAGAGAGAGACTATTGAGCAGCAATCATAAAAAGAAAAAAAAATCATAAATATAAAACAACCAAACGAAATATATCATGAGTACAAATATTCAAATACAAATGCACCAAGTGTATATAAAATTCTACATCTTACCTATCTAAAAGTGTATTCCGAAGTTCATTTAATGAGTAGCCTGAACCAAGATGATTATAAAATGGGCCTGAATCACTTGTGTCTGAAACTAAAAAATGAGATACTAATGAAATGGTGCTACATTTACAATAAAATAAAATTTATTATTTTCAATTAGCTTGTTAAAGAATGTCATACCAGCACATCCACATTCAGAATTTATTTTAACTTTAGAATACTTCAGCTGAACACTTTTTTTGTGTTTAAAGCTATCTAGTTTAGCATCAAATGATTTGTTAGTAAAAAAATTATTTTTTGGAGAAGTTGGTAAACTCAGCAATTGTGTGTTAAGAGGTTTTAGCGAAAATTCATGCACAAAAGTACTAAAACTTGGTAAAGGTCCTGCACTATGTGGACGCACTTTTTTAATTAGATCTTGTTCGGATTCAAGAATAGAAGTTCGAGGTTCAGTAATTTCTGGTGTATTAGACAGCTTGTATTTTTTTGGACTCTGTATATTAACTTTTTGTTTTGGCAGTTTTTTGTATTTTTCATCTAATATATTGCTATGATTTTCCAAAGAAGAAGGAGTAGTTTGTAACAAGTGTACTTCACTTTCATGTTCTAAAAGTTTAAATTTTATCAAGCTTTCATCAAGTGTAGGCAAGGCAATTTGAGAAACTAAAATATCATTTAGACCATTTAATGAATGAACAAATTTGTTGGATATTTTTTCATTTGAAACACTAATATCATCATATGTTCTTTTTAAAGCTTCATTATGATACTTTATGGATGTTTTCTTTGATGAACGTCGTTTAGTAATTTTATCAGTAAGATTACCATTTACATTACTATTAAGTTTGTCCAAATTTTGATGAAAATTGTCATTTGCTTGTTTTTTTTTCGACTCCTAAATTGAAAAAAGTAGCATTAATTATATAAATTTGCATTTATTAAAATACAACAGCATGAAATGTACATTATTAAAAAAATAAAAAATGTCAACTCCAATATATCTGCGTGTGTGAATGTATTTAATATTTATACCCTGTAAATATTATGACCATAAAATGCGCTTTACAAATACAACATTTGAAACCTTTTTAAAATTTTTCTTTTTTCTTTCCAACTGTATTTTTAATATTTGGAGACATTTTCTTTCTTTGCATATTTGTTTTCCAGTTTTTCTTTTTATACAAAACACACATAACCCACAGTTTTGAAGTACCTGACATCCACTACAAACTCCACATTTAATTTGACGCTTACGAACTACACCATTATCAGACTTTTGGTTAGAATAATTTAGTGTCATTTCTACATTTTCCTCGAAATTCATAATTACAAGTTTAACCACGTGCATGTTATTACATCACCCCATTATGAATAATACATGTTTAAACAACTGTTAATTATATCTCCAGTTTATTATCCGCAAAACATCAGGTAAATTATCTGAATAATGGTTTAAACCGCCGTAAAGAATATATTTTGATAAGAACACAAAACTAAAGCTTCTAACCTTAGCCAAGCTCTCTTTTGAGATATTAGTATTCCACGGGCGCACGATATAACCATCAACGCCATCCCAGATCTTCTGAGGGTAATTATCTGACATTTTTATACATAAGTCATTTTTTGTGTAATCGAACAGTAGGATGTTAAACGCTTGTCATTTTGACTAAAAAAAAATGAAATTTAGTCAATTGTAATGGTTTAAAAACCATATTTAAAAAAATATTAATCTGCATAAACCTTCAAACTTTTAACACTTTATTTACAAAAGTTATTCGCGGTAAAGATGTTTTGTAGTTGGATTCAGCAGATGTACACGTGAATAGAAAACCATGTTTTCTATTCACAATTTCTTCTCTGAAGTCGCGATAAACTTTTTATCGCAATGTTGTTTTTTGTAAGAAGACAGAGTTTTAAAAAAGTTTTAAAAAGCAATAGTTTTCATTTAACTGTAAGCATTACAACGCATAAAAGAGTAAGGCCACAATTAACAAAAGAGATTGGCTTCAAAGTATTTCATTAACAATAATAATTTATATAAGATAAACTTTAAATTTACATTTATTAAAAGAAAAAAAAATTGAGTAATCGTAACGTTGTTTTAACTTTAAAGTTATCAAAATAAATACGAAATACGTACGATATATTATGAGATTTTTTGCTGCGTAAAGCGGAAATTGTTTTTAAATTTATTAACATTTTGGCATCTAAAAAACAGTTGTCTTGGATTATTTTCTGTGTCGTCACATATGAGCTCCATATAGTTTAAAAAGCTTCTTAAGGGAGTTAATTTCGGTTGTGTAATTAGAAATTTACGGCAAGTGAAAAATCTTTTCTTAAAACCTGAATTCAATTGTATTGTTGAAAGTGTTGAAAATTTAAATTTAAACGTTGAGGAGCCAGTGGTAAAGGTATTCAATAAAATCTTAAAAAATGTTATCTTGAAAAAAAATACTATTGCGATTCGGTTGATTTGTTGACAAACTATTGTCTTGTTAAAAAGTTTGATATGCACCTCTTAAACTTAGGAGGTTTAAAATCAAAATCACATTTGCTGCGGAAAGAAGTACACATAACGTTTTCGAAATGTTTATAATTTTTTTTTTTTTTTTTTATTTACACTTTTGCCGATAAAAAAAAAATTTACAGTCGTAACTTATAAAAAAATAATTACATGACCGGGGCTAGAAGAAGACAAATTTAGTCTTATCATTAAGCCCCAAAATGAATATAATATTAAACTTTTTAATATAATTAAAGTTTTTCAAAGTTAAATTTTAAAATTTTCATTTAAAAATATTAAAAACAGAAATAATTATAAAAATATGATTGAAGTTGGTATTGTGTTGTCTTTAAAAACATTGGTCTAAAAAATGGCTCATGCTATTTAAAATTAAAAAACAAAAAGGCTACGCCAAATCATGTATATACAATGGATTCTTAAAATGCTCATCTCAAACAACTCAAAACCAAAACAATAGAGTGCGATTTGGGAGTAATCGTATCAAATAGTTTTAAAGTTACAAGCTGACCACGCAGCTTTAGCTGGTAATAGAATGCTAGAGAAATTTAAAAAAGAATGTTTAAGTCGTTGTTTAAATCTTTGGCGTTTCCTGTATACTGCTTATATCCGACTATTATGATAAATTACCGTTCCAACGTGGTCTCCTCATTGCAGAGGAGGTATAAATACAATTGAAAATTGATTCAACTAATTTTGTTGAGACACAAATTACACCAAAGGTCTTTGTATAGTCAAAGAACAAGAAGCCAAACTTATGAATCAGCCGCTTAAAAATTTTAAAACACCATGAAAGGCACATTTTTTTATGAATTGACTAGTTAAAAACGGAGTTCTTTATTAACTACCACAGTACACGCACCATTGCTCAGTTTTAAAAAAAGACTTGAAGCATTCTTTGGTTTTCATTTGATGAAATAACGCTGATAACACACAAGTCGGATTTATTTTGGCAATTTCGGTGTTGCAGCTATATCGTCAGAAAAGTTTTTCTGACAATATTAGCAATTATAGCTGCACCACCAAAATTGCCAAAATAAATTATACTAATGTTTTATCAATGCTATTTCATCAAATGATAAGGCCTCTTCTTTAAAGAAAAGTCCTAATCTGTCTCTCTCTCTCTCTCTGTCAATAATTGAGATCTGCTTTTTTAACAAAATCTTTACTGTGAACTGTTTTTATTGTTTGTGATTTCAATAAATTTGTAAATGTTACTTATTAATAAATGAATACAAATACAAATGACTTATTTCTGTCATTAGTGATAATGAGATTTTTGACTCTTATTGCTTCATATTTGTTTAGATATAAATCTGGAAGGGTGAGAGGTCAAACCTATTCCTATAATTTATAGACGGAAAACTATTTTAGAAGGTATAAACAATGGAAATGCTAAGCTCAAAATGCTTACTGCTTTTTCATTTATTGCATCAACGACGAATGCAGATTGTGAACGTTTGTTTAGCATAATGACTCAATAATGGACTGAAGGCAAAAACCATTTGAAAATTAATACACTTGAGAGTATAATGAAAGTAAAGACTGCCCGAAATGATAATGACCCGTTGGTATGGTATTTTGAAATATTGAGAATCAATTTTGAGAATCGATTTTAATAATTTTTTAATGGTCTAGAGCAAGTTTATATTTCTAAATACTTAAAGTATTGTGCTGCAACAATCTAAAATCAACGTAGTTGATTGTTGTCTGTTGCAGTTTTGTCCTTTTTGCGAAGCTTACGAAGCTTTTTTGTTGGACAAACTATAGCACATTTGCTAAATTCATATTTCTTAGGACAAAATTAAAATCATTTTGTTAATGCCATTAGATAACACTTTTTGAGTAATGACAAGATACAAGATCAGGCCAAAAGACGGGTGGATCATCATACTTTAAATCTTTAGAGCAGCCGAAGCGTAGTGATTAGCGCGCCTGCCTCAGAAATTAGAGATCCACGGTTCAACGCCACCTCTGGGCAAGTTTATAAAATCGGTAAGGAAGGAGGCGTGAACTTCCTTTCAAATGCTCTTCCGGGGTGCTCTGTGATAAGATCGTAAGGACTTCTTGGGGCATCCAAAAAAAAATTAAAAAATCATGGGCCAAAGTCACTTTTTTAAACATTTTTTCACGTAAACATTGAAGTTCATGTTTTCGTATATAAAAAATAGCTGAGTTTTTAAACCACACAAATAACACAAACCAAACAAAATTGGGTTGCCAAACCAAAATTTTTTGGGCAAGTGTTTTGGTTTTAATCTTTTTTATTAAAAACTCCAAGCTTTGTTCCTTTCAAAGTTGTATAAAATTGCTGACCTGGGAGCGTCAAAGAACATTTTTTCACGTAAACATTGAAGTTCATGTTTTCGTATATAAAAAATAGCTGAGTTTTTAAACCACACAAATAACACAAACCAAACAAAATTGGGTTGCCAAACCAAAATTTTTTGGGCAAGTGTTTTGGTTTTAATCTTTTTTATTAAAAACTCCAAGCTTTGTTCCTTTCAAAATTGTATAAAATTGCTGACCTGGGAGCGTCAAAGAATTGAGATTGTAGTATGTTCCATTATCCATTATAATTCCTTTTTTAATTTCCTTAAAATTTTTTATATGGCAGTTTTCAACCAAATTTTTGGCCTTCGCTGAATTTTTGTTGAGATCTTCCAGGGAATTTCTATCTTTGGTATGTTTTGAGCAAAATCTCTTTTCAACTTCTTGAATTGTCCAGAATATCTTCGATATCTAGAATGGAGTACTCTGGATTTGCATAAATCCACCTAATAGCGTTTTGAAAAGGTTTTAAACTAGTGGACCACTTTCTTGGTTTTTCAACTTGCTTTCTAATTCGCAACCATCACTCCACGGTTTGATGATACAACTGACGGTTTTCCTTTGAACTTAATATTTTTTTGCAAGCGAATTAATTGAAACAATACAGTTTTTACACCAGTTCATTAAAAATAATTTTTTTTTTTTTTTAGTGAACTTGCAAACAAACTTTTACATCTACTTGTAAATACATTTTTTTTGTTTACAGCCAAGATTTGTAAAACTTTTGTTGTATTATTTAGAAAGGAGATAAGTTTTCTTCAAACTTTTAAAAAATAACCAAAATCAATGTGGTCCATTTGGATATTCCAGCACAAGCCATACCCATGGATTGGATTTACTTCATGGTGACCAAGCACAAAAATATTGTACAGTTGCTAAGTGGGCTGCACTATTTAATTATTGTAGAGAGAGTCTTGAAGCCGATTTTCGCTCAGGACACCCTTAAACCACACATACAATTGAAAGTATTGAACGTGTGCAAGCCATTATCGAAAAAATCGTCATGCAACACATGATATTGTTAAAGCTTCATCGATTAATAACATCTTAACACGACACATCAATATTAATAACACGATTAATCGTTTTACAATCTACGAAATCATTCAAAACTCTCTTAAAAAAATAAAACTGACATTATGTTGGATACCCATCGAGTTAACCAATTAAAAATAGCAAGAATAGAGTTGAGGCATGTAAGGAGAATTTAACCCTTTTCAGAAACGGCGCGTGGAGACAATGTAATATTATTACATGGGATGAATCGCGGTTTTATTTGAGACAAGTTGTACACAAGTCGGCAAACGCTAGTTGGGTTGGTGAAGGTTGAAAAAAAGTTGAACTAATGTAAGATGCGACAAGTTTGAGGCAAAAAACATGTTCTACCACCTTCAAGACAACGGGTGTTCATTTGGTTTATGTTGAAAAGGAAGACACTATTACTAATCAATATTATATAAGAAATTGTTTGAAACTTCTTATATGCAAAATAAATAAGCAATAGGTGTCCCAAAAACAAACTTTTTTTTTCCCCAAGATACCTCTCAAGTCTTTCCCATTCTGCGAAGTCCCTTGAGGTTAAAAATCAATAGGAAAAAAAAATCAGTTTTCAAAAAGTGTTATCTGTAAAACTTGACAAAATTGATTTTTTTGGAAAAAGTTACGTCATTTTGGGATTAGTTAATAAGGAAAATTTTTCTCATCTTTTTTTTATTATTATTAAACTTACTGATTATGTCTAAGTTGAATAACAGTATTATTTTTGAAACAGGTTTGGGTATGCTTACGCCAAATGTTATGAGACTCACAAATAAGCACAGAAATTTCGGTTTTAATAGATTTCTGCTCATATTACGCAAAACATGTGTAATTTAGAGTTAGGCTCAACAATATACTTGTCATTAGAGAGGATATTCAGTTTTTTTAGGCCAGAAAGAGGATATGAAAATGTATATAACAACAGAGATAGACAAAGAATTTAAATAATCTTTTAAAAACAGACAGGATTGGTTGCAGAGAATAAATAACATAAAAAATACATAAGTGGAGAAAGAAAAAAAGAAAAAGGATCTGGCTCTAAGTGGGATTTCTTTAAATTCTGACGCTGGTTTTTCTGCATCAAACTCAGAAGCTGTAAAGCTTTTCAAAGATAAAGATTCTGTAGATGAGTTAATTCAATATTATGATTTTACAGTAAAAGCCAAGGATAACAAATGATGATTATAAAATATAAAGTTGGTTTAATTGATTTTGAGTAAACTAAGTTAAAATTCAATTAGAGTAGAAATATCATTGTTATTTATCATTTAGATAATAGTAAATAATAGTGCTGATGATATCGTGAATTTACGTCTGTAGTATCTGCTCGGTATAGAGTTGAAATCTAACCTCAAACCGCAATGATTGCAGAAATATGCAATAAATCAGGCGTAAATCTTAAAAATATTCCCATTTCCAAAAGCTCTGTTCATTAAAAAAGATTCAAAAAGATTGAAGATCAAGGTAAGAATTATTAGTAAAAAAAAAAGCTAGGATAAACAAAGATTTAATTACGGTATAAAGTTTTTTTGATTATTAGGAGACCAGACAAGACAAGATATAATGGAAACTTTAAAAGGAAAAAGACTTGAAAAAATTTCTGTTAATGCTACTTTACCAGATATTGGTGACACAAATGATATCCTCCTTGGAGTAGTTCAAAATGAAAGCTCTAAAGAAGCTGACCAGACAGATATAATCTTAAACCTTCTAGAGTATTACAAAATTGTTGATTAGATCTTTGCCATATCTTGTGACACCACTGCTTCCAACACTGGAGTAATGCACCATAACCATTTTCACAAATATTTTCTAAACATCCCTTTTCTCTGGTATATCTGAAGGCAACACATGTTGGATTTACATATTTCTTACTTTATGGAAGATCTCACTAAAGAGATAACAAAAAGGCACAGGAGAGCACTATATATAAGATTGCAGGAAGCGTGCCCAAGCGTCATGGAGGATGTAGACAAGATGGAGAAGAGCATCAGGTTTTATTGGAATGAACTTCAGGTTGGATTATACCTATACAACATTGCAAGAAAGGCCTTAGAGTTTTGCATAAATCCATTTACTATAAAGACATTTAACAGGGGGACTACAAGAAGCTCTGTGGAGATATACCAGAGTTTTATTTTTATCAATCTGGGGCCTGTCACGAAGCCAGGTATAGTAAAAATATGTGATCAATAATTTTTATTTTTAGTGGAGAGTACATTTTTAATAATGATAATTTATTTATAAGGTTCATGGCAGGTGCTTTATACCTGCTGAAATAAGGGGCTATTACCCAAAAATAGGACAAGCCCTTCTTGTCAGCATTCAGCGCCATACATGGTATTTAACAGAACAGTTAGTTTTACAAGCTAACGATGATGTAAGCGAGAAGGTAAAGAAAAAGATGTTGGAGAAACTGATCATGCGTAATGTCCTCATGCAGTTTCATATGGGGAAACCAAAGCTACCGGTTATTACGAGGTCAACGGAGTTTACTGAAGTAGTAGGTTCCCAGAGCTAGATTCTGTTCAAGGTAGTTGAGGTTCCTGTTGGAAAGAAAAATGAATCAAGGGAAGTACCAGCGAGAAGTTAGATTTATTTTTTAAATTTTTAAAGTTGATTGTATGTGTCAATGACTGTGTGGAAAGAAATATCAGACTGATCCGGGACTTTATTGGAGGCTACAGGTCGGATGACATGAAACAGAATCTCATGCTTGTAGCCAGAGACAACAGAAAGATAATAAAGAAGGACTTGACAAAAAAACAACTCAAAAATGTTAAAATTTTTAAACTGGAAATATTTGTTTTGAAGAGAGTTCCTAAAATGATTCTTTTTTTTAAATAAAAAAAATGCTTTTTTATTTTTTTTTAGCCTATTTGGACCATAGAGAATGGGATAAGCTTGAGAAGTATTTTTTTTTTGGGACACCCTAATAAGCAAAGACCTAAAGGGCTTCAAATTTCTCCATGATAACGCTAAACTCGGTATTCTACATTACAGATTTATTATTACAATTTGTACTTTCTACAAAAAAACAAAAGTTTTTATACATAATCAATTCAATCAAAATCATCAGGAAAAAAATCATCAGGATAATCATTAAGAATGACAAGGCTGCATGTAACAATAGCTTTAGAAAAGTTTTAAAACAATTTTTGTTGCAGTTAGGTACGTTGTAAATGTTTTATCAAAATTGAGTAAAACTATAATGAATTTATTTAATATTTGGATAACTATTTGATATTATTTATTATTCATTGACGAGAACATCACATGGAAACATCATAATAACTATGTCTGCTTGAAAGTTTCAAAAAGTATCGGAATTTTATATAAGGCTCGTATTTATTTAAATAAAAATAATTTAACTAAACTTTATTATTCTTTTATTCATAGTTATATAATGCAGTTATTGCTTGGGGTAGCACTGATCAAAGCAAGTTAAAATGTCTCTATCGCCGTCAGAAACATGCAATCCGTTTGATTAATTCTGCGGATCGGTTCGCACATTCCTTTATATTTTTTAATCAAATGAAAATCCTCGATATATATAAACTAAACGTATATGCAAATTTATCTTTTTTTTATATGTGGAAGTATGATTCATCTCCTTTAATTTTAAAAGGCCTTTTTATTTTGAAACCATTAAGCAAGTTTAAGATGAGGAATAATAATTATTTAAATGAAACACTCTGTCGAACAAAGTTCAATTAATTCTGTATCACTTATCGTGCAGCTCATCTCTGGAACAAAATTATTTTTCCTATTTTCGGCTTACCCCAAACTTATCCTGTTTTTAAAAATAAATTAAAAGATCTCATTCTCTCTATTGAAAATATCTTAGAATATTTTTAATTTATCTTGCGATAAAGGCGTTTTTATAATATTTTACGTATTCTCTTTTGTAAAAGGCTTCTGACGATAAGATCATTGTGATCTTCTTTTTCTTGTTTGTATTTGAAAAATATGTAATTTATGCATATTACGTCAAATGTAAACAAACAAAAAAAGTTAATACTATTTTAAAAAATTATTCTTCTGCATGCATTTTTAAAGCGTGTACTTGCGTGTATTAAAACATTGGTGATTCTCTTGATCTGAGTTTAAGGTGAGCTTCTAGCACTCTCGTGCACGGTCTGAGTTTAAGGTAAGCTTCTTGCACTCTCGTCTCACGGTCTTATCACAATCAACGTGGTGCTTTGTGATAAGACCGTGAGAACTAGTCCTCACGGTCTTATATATATATTATTTAGAAGATCATTTATATACTATAAATCATCTTCTAAATAATAAATGATCTTCTAAATTTAAAGATACGTAAATATAAAAAAAAAATTTTAATAACGTTATAATGTAACGTTATACAAAAATAATTTTTTTCGTTAGTATAATGTTAAATTTACGTAAATTAGATAATTACATTTTTATATATAACTTTAATAAATTTTCGACAAGGCACTTGAATTCCGAGCTTACGAAAAGCAATTAGCTAGAAAGTCAAACTTGTAAAAGTAGTTTGTAAAAAGTAAAAGAAAACTGTTTATTAAACTAAACTTTTTGTAAAATATCACTAAAAACCCTAACGAAAAGTTGTTGTTTTTTTATTATCAGGTAGATATATTTTTGTCTGACTTTTTTTACCGTGAATTTTGGGAAGTCATATGAGATAACTTTGGTTTTTGCGCTAATGTCTTTTACAATCTAGGGAACAAATACGTTCCAGCGGTTTTACTTTGATGTTTTAAAAAACAACAGAATATTGCGTAGTTTTAAATGATTTTACTTGCGTAGTTTTGATGATGTTTTAAAGTAGGAAATAAATTTATTATTTTGTAATAAAAGAAAGAAAAAAAAAGGAAATAAATTAAATCTCTTTATTAATCATGCATTCTTATTTAACTTTTTACAAAAGCAGTTTAGTACCCTATCATTAAGAATGTTTGACAAATATTTTTCTGCATTTTTTAACCAAAGTTTTTTTGTGTGACTTCCTAAACTAAGCGCCTTTAAAAGTCAGACAAAATATTGTGATCGGAACCTTAAACTCTTAGAATCCGCCCCTAAAGTAACACCCCTAAAAACTTTTAATTCTTTTTGTTTTTTTTTGTTAAAAAGTTGCGACCATTTAAAGTATATAATTGGGGAATAACTTTAGATATTAATAACTTACCTACAAAAAAAAAAAATATATTTTTTAAAAATTTTAAACTTGTCGTTTAATTTAAGACACTGTAAAATCGCCTTACTTCAGTCATTAAAGAACAAATAACAAAAATGCACGCGCGTTTCAATTTGAATAAAATGTTTTTCTCCAATAATATTTGTTATCGTTTCGTGCGTAAAAATCTTAAAAAATTGATGTTTTTTTGAAATCTGCTGAATTAGTTCGTTAGCAAAACAAGAGTTTTTATGCATACTGTTGAAATCTAAAATAAGCAAAGTTTGAATAAAAAGATCAAATTTAGTAATATTATTAAGAGTCTCTACGTTAACAATGTTTGAAAATTTTTTATTTTCATTTTCAAATATTAGATATGTTATTGGATGTTAAATTTGATATATTGCGATGTGCTATTTGGAAAGCTAAATTTGTAATACTGCGATATTTTTATTGGAATGCATATAATATGGTGGAGTAAAAAAAAATTTTTTTTTCACTCCACTATATTATATGCATTCCAAAAGTTGTCATTTGGGTAGGTGTCTTGGCAAAAAAAAAAATTATTTTAGGGTGATGTCTTCTGCTTTTTATCGGCAATTTAATTTTGGAAAATTTTAACTTTTTTGTAAAAAGTCGATATTTTATGCAAAATAATTTTTTCCCAAATATCTTTCTAGAGTGTATTCATAAAGTGTCGATCATAGAGTGTAGTATACTATTGGAAAGTACATTCAAATCCAGTCTAACAATATAAAAATCATTAAAATATTTAAAGGATTGATAAATTTGTTATTTTTCAAAGAATTCATACTAAGCGATAAGTCTCGATTGCTCGAAAACCGTTATAATTGACATAACTCAGAAATCCTTTAAAAATTTATATTAAATGACTTGTATTTAAATTGAAGTGTTGAAAAGAATGTTTGAATTTGCATTCTAGTCAGAGGCGTAGAAAGAATTTTTTGGTGTTTGAGATAGGTAACTTCCAGACATGGAGAAAACTCCAAACATTTATATGTTTATACTTATGTCAAATAATGAGGGTTTGCAAAAAATTGCGATGATTGGAAGCTGGGAACAAAAAAGCCCCAAAATTTTCGCCCCCCTGCCCCAAACGTGAGAGCAACAAGTTGATGAAGTATTTTTTGTACTATTCTTAACTAGACTTACATTCATCGATAAATTTTAGATTTCATTTTGAAATATTTTAGCGTTCAAAAATTATGACCATATAAAATTTGCAACCCCCTCAAATCGAGGGGGGGTTTAAACTTTATATGGTCATAATTTTTGAACGCTAAAATATTTCAAAATGAAATCTAAAATTTATCGATGAATATAAGTCTAGTTAAGAATAGTACAAAAAATACTTCATCAACTTGTTGCTCTCACGTTTGGGGCAGGGGGGGCGAAAATTTTGGGGCTTTTTTGTTCCCAGCTTCCAATCATCGCAATTTTTTGCAAACCCTCATTATTTGACATAAGTATAAACATATAAATGTTTGGAGTTTTCTCCATGTCTGGAAGTTACCTATCTCAAACATCAAAAAATTCTTTCTACGCCTCTGATTCTAGTCATTGTAGCATTTTGAAAATTTAAATGAATGATGTATTATTTATGATTTTTTTAAAAAAATTCCATGTTTAATGACATCCAAATAGTTAAATTAGACAAAATAAAGCGCTATATCATTTTAGTTTCTAAAAAATATATAATTTATTAAGTTATATTTATTCTATATCTACACAACGTTTCTTTTTTGATTTGGTATGTATAAATAAATGTCTTTGTAAAATATTGCTGTTTAGATATACCCTACTATAACATTACTGTTATTAGACTACCTAATTTTTTTTCAATTATTTGCATGCAATTAGGTTCAGTAAAATTAACCAAACTCCATAATTTGAGATATTAAAATGATACAGCAAATTCAAGTGTAACTTCTATTGCTCGGTAAATATCTTTTTGATAAAATAATTTTTAGTTGAGCATGCTGCCAACACAAATGGATATGTTTACGGAATACATGTGGGTTCGATATGACTTGAAAATCGAGAAGGTTCTACAAAAAGAACCTACCGTCTCGGAGGTATCGGAAATTCTGGCATCCAAGGTCAATAAAATATGGTATCAGGCAAGTATTCCAACTGTTTCAAAGACTCGTGTTGTGCAAATTAGTAATTTTCATCATGAAAACTATTTAAAACTGGTTTGATATCCAAAATCTAAAAGAAATGGCTTTGCGGCTTGCAAACATGCTAAAGGTTCATCTTGTTCTTGCAACAAAACTAAAAAAGTACCACTGTCTGAGCAACAGTTTCTAGAAGACCAGAGGACTACAAGAAGGATGATGACTGGATCAGTTGACAGTCATGCTATAAAATTATTGATCCACAAAAGAATGAGGCAGGCTCAAGAACAGGCACGCAAAGAAGCACACAGACTCCAAGAATCACCATCTAACACTATACCGGATCTAGAGTCTGCTAATAGTTTTTGCGGCAGCCCTTTATCGTCTGACAACGAATCCAACAAAAACGACCCTGATTTTGAAGTTGTAAACCATGATGAACATCTCAGACCAAGTTCTCAACAACGGAATGAATTAAAAATCGATATGCTCTCTCCAACCGAGCTGTTGCCGAAATCACATCAGGTGTCTTACAAGATTATGGCATAGTAACATCAGGCGATTGTTCAAATGTAATCGACCGGAGCAAAATAAGGAGAGAACGTCAGAAGTATTAGTGTTTACTTCGTGATGATATTTTTTTTGATGTCCGTGCATTTACTTTGATGGTAGGAAAGATAAAACAATAATGAATGAATATCTTCATGGAAAATTTCATCGGAGAGTAACAGTGGAACAACATATCTCTCTTGTCCAAGAACCAGGATCAAGTTATTTAGGCAATGTGACCTATTAATGAATTTCATCGTTTTCCATGTCATAGGCAGGCAGTTGGAAGATTGGTAAAAAATGTTACCGAAGCTTCAAAGGCAGTCATGGGGCAGGAAGCTCCAGATGGTTTCATCCGGGCGAAGAATGCTGCCAGAATGGTAATGCCTGTGTTCACACAAAACAAGAATACTGCACAGAGTGACAAACTGACTTCAACATTATAGGGCAATATTATGAAAAACTAAACCTTGTAAATAATGTTGTTTAATTAAATTTTTGTAATTTTTCATCATTTTTCATGCATTCGTGGCCAATGCAGTGATATTTTCATTAACGTGAAGTAAAATTTGAAGTAAAAATAATTGATTTCGTTAATGTGAATAAAAACTTAAAATTAGGATATATCTGAAGAACGAAAACTGAAATAGAATTGAATATACGCATCAAAAAACGAAAATAGGAATAGAATTAAGAATTATTAACGAACGAAAATTATTGAATATTAAAAAAGTTTTGATACAATAATTAGTTTTTTTTTGACAATTAGTTTACAAATTTTACATACTTGGTTTGAAATTGGCGCACATGTTTGACCATAACGATGATATTTGAAATGATTATAGAATGTATTAATGGACCACAAAACTGGTCACGTGCTTGTCATTACGTTAAGTATAAATTCAATGCGTCCAATCTTTTGTTGTAAAATAAAATAAAAATCTATAGATTCTTAAGAGTTGCAAATCAATCAATAACAGAATAATGAGTTTATCAAGGTTGTTGGCTGGTAGGAAGCGTGACAGTCCTGTATGGAAATTCTTCGTTTACGATCAAAAAACTGACAAATCCAAGTGTCTAGTACAGGACATAAATAATGAGGGCGTGTGTGGCGCATTTCTTGCCGGAAAAAATTCCAGTAACTTAGTAGCGCACATTCAGAGAATACATAAAGAGACACACAAATGTTACACGGATGAAAAGAAAAAACGAAATGCAGAAAAAATGTTTTTGAAACGTAAAATTGATGAAATCAATTCTACATCTTCCCAAAATAGTGGAAAGACAAAAACCCAGACAATAAGAGAGAGCTTTGAACACCGAATCACCGCGTGGCCAACGGAATCAAGTGAATATCAAGTGCGTCAGGATAGCGGGATTGAAATGATTGTTAATACCAGCTATCCAATGGTATTGCTAGATCAGCCGTCGTTTCGAAAGATGATAAAAACGCTTGACCCAAAATTTAAATTGCCAGGTAATAATTAACACAACTAAATTTTTAAATTATTGTTTTAGATTCATTCAATGCTAAACAATTTTTAAATGTTTACCTGTAATTATCGTATCATTAGTGTAACACTATAGTAACTAACTACACAAACTGATGTGCATTAAATTTTAACTGATTTAAATTTTATATTGCAGGGTCTGCAACACTGAACAAGCGGATAAACGAGCGTTTTCTTCGACAATCTGCACAACTGAAAGACTTGATAAATCATACACGCAAGAATGATTTATCAAAAGTAACAATTTGTCTTGATGGTTGGACGAAGAAGGGTCTCGCAGCATTGTTCCTTGGAGTATCTGCTTGTTTCTATGACACCACCATTGATAAAACACGACATGCTTTCCTAAATTTGATGGAACTTCAACATCCCCACACGGGTGAGATGCTTGCCGAATGTTTAAAGAAATGTCTTGACCAGTGGGGTATTAGAGAAAATCAAGTTATGTTGATTGTTTCAGACAACGGGTCTAATATAGTTAAAGCCATCAGGCTCTTACAGGAAGTGCATGCAGCTAAGAAATCTGACGAATCTGAATCTTATGAGTTTGAATCTGACGAGTCTGAACATGAAACTGATGAGGAAGAGATCCAGTCTCAGTCAGAACAAACTGATTTATTCCTACCAGATCATATTCCAATGTGATAACTGACTGCACCTCAAGATGGAACAGTACATATCAGATGATTGACCGGCTGTTGAAAATAAAGACATCGGTGAATGAAGTTCTTACAGAAATTGGTACATATTATTTTATTATTTATGTTATTAGTGTACATAAATTGTTTTCGGAATTTTATTAAATCTACAAAATTGTGTCTTACCTTATTTAAACTAAAAAAACGAAAATGTTAATAAATTGTAAGTTCATTAGTCATTATCATTAAAAACAAGACAGGGCATATAGTCTTTAAATTAGGTTTACTAATAACACGGAAAGACTTTACCCTGCCTTTTAAATCACATCACAACAGCATGGAAAAAAGAGACGTATATCAATGACAATTATTAGTTATTACAATTGTTATTAGTAAACTTTAATTACAGATAGTTTACTTAAATTTAGGAATCGACACATTCAAAGCAAGTGAATGGGTTCGTCTTCAAAACATTTCTTCACTTTTGGAACCATTTGCAGTACAAACAGATATACTTCAGACCGATGCCCAGTCTCTTTCACAGGTTCTACCATCTATACTCAATTTGGAATGCCATTTACAAGAATATCCTACCAACAAGTCTTTGACAGCGAATCTTCTTGGAGATCTACATCAACGGTTTCAATCAATTCTAGAGCCAGACTCAGATACGTTTAATCCTCTTCCGTCTGCTGCATGTTTGTTAGATCCAACCGTTGCTGTCTTTATACTCACACCGGAAATGGACACCTTGCTCCATGCAGCAAAGATGTATATAATAAAAGTTTGTGGAGTAGAACAAGAATTACAAGCTGCTGCTGAGTCAAATGGATCTGAATGTGAATTTGCTGCCATAAAGCGCTTTAAGTTCTTGTCAAATAAAATCTTTACAAAAGAAGGAAAGATTTATAACCAAGACAATATCACTGTTGCAAGTCAGCTGTCAAGGTATTTGGTTGACATAAGCGGTGATGAAGCGCTGCCAAGTAACGGCCTGCTTTTTTGGAAACAAAACAAAAACAAGTATAGCAAGATTGCAATTTTGGCTGAAGATTTACTGTCCGCCCCAGCATCACAGGCGTTTGTAGAAAGGATTTTTTCACTTTGTGGAATTTTAACTGTTGGTCGCCGCAATCGAATGAAAAAATCATTAGAGATGAGAGTTTTTATGAAACTGAACAAAAACTTGTAATTATAATTCAACCAGATATTATCTTTCAATTTCAAAAAAAAAATCTTATTATAACTCAATTGAATCATTGAATGACTATTTTATGACTATTTGTATGGTTATTTAGATGTTTATTACTAAGTTAAAAAATTTTTTAAATTTCTTTCTTGAAACTAATGTATTACATTATTTCTTGAAATAATGATAGGGGAGACCGGGGCTAGTTGTCAGCAGGGGTAAGTTGACGAATTGCGTTTATGTGCAGAGTCTTTTATCAAAAAGTCAAAAATCAGAAATCTTAGGGAACTTTCCTAATTGATCATTTCATCTTGGGTCCTATGAATAAAACTACTATAAATATTCCAGTCACAACTGATTTACTATTATCAGTCAGGTTTTTTTAGTAGTTGTCGTTTTTCAGGATCTTTAGGCAGTTTATTGAAAAGCTTTTGGGGTTTATTGGCAAAATTTTCACAGGGAAAGCTGAAAAACAAAAATATCTTTATAAAATCAATTTTTTTTTTTAATTATTATTTGTAACAATATTGAAAAAATTTATTTTTACAAAAAAAAAATTTTTTAATTTATTTTTTACAAACAAAATTTTTTATGGGATTTTGTTACCAGGAACAAAGGTGGGGTGTTGTTTTGGCTTCATATTCGAACTACTAACTGCTTCTAGCTCATAGAAATATTAAAAAAATTTTATAAATTTTTACTCACTAATACGTTTGTAATCTTTATTATAGTTTGCGCCAACTTACCCCGGGGTGGGGTAATTTTTTTTTTTTTTTAAGGCCCCGGAAGGAGTCATAAGATTTTTTTTTTTTAATGAATGCAACAAGTACTAGTTACCCAAATTCATAAACTTCAAGATTGCACTTTAATTTTTTCAAAAAAATGTGTCGTTAGGACTACTAATTGCTGTGAAATTTGATAGAAGTAAAATATGAACTGATTTAGAAACTGAAATAAGAATTAAAATGATTGAAATCATAAGAACTGAACTGAAATTAATTTAATCAGAACTGATTCAAAAGAAGTAAAATTAAAATTAGAAATTATATCAATGCTTCAAGAACTAAGTAAAATTGGAAATTGAAATTATATTTAGAACTTAAATATCAATGGGCCAATGACTTTGGGATTTCTTTGAAAAAAATCATAAATTCATCATTTATTTAAATATTCAAAATGTTACAATAACTAGAATGCAAATTCAAACATTCTTTTTAACACTTCAATTTAAATACATGTCATTAAATATAAATTTTCAAAGGATTTCTGAGTTATGTATATTAATTATAACGGTTTTCGAGCAATCGAGACTTATCGCTAAGTATGAGTTCTTTGAAAAATAACAAATTTATCAATCCTTTGAATATTTAATGATTTTTTTATTATTAGACTTGGATTTGAATGTACATTCCAATAGTATAATACACTCTATGATAAGACATTTGGGAAAAAACTATTTTGCAAAAAATATCGACTTTTTACAAAAAAATTAAAATTTTCTAAAATTAAATCGTCGGTAGAGGGCAAAAAAATCATCCAAAAAAAAAATTTATTTTGCTAAGACATCTATCCAAGTGACAACTTTTAGTAACAATTAGAACTCATTTAGAAAAAAAAAATTTTCACTTTACTCTAGTATATAATGGCTGAACTTATGAGATCTGAAGTCAAACTAGCTGTTCTCATTTAAAACAAAATATTAAATGTTTTTATTTTTATTATTTTATTTTTACAATATAAGTTAACGATATAGTTGTCTATATAATTCAGAAAAAAAAATTAAAAAATTTTATTTATGACTAATATATGAATGTTCATATATAAGTCATAAATAAAAATTTTTAATTAGTTTTTTAATTAATACTACATCTTAATTAATACCCAAGTTAAGGTATAATATTGTCCCCAGAATCCGATCATGGTAATTCTTTCTAAAATATTTTTATTTAGTATTAGCATTAATATAAAAAAAAAACTTCATGCACACACCACTTTTAGAAGCTATCTTGATAACCAAAAATTTTTGACCTACTTATTTAAACGCCGGGATTTTTTTGATGTCGACTAAATATTTTCAAAACCAAGGTTTTTAAGTGAACAAGGTATGGTGTTTTTGAAAATATAATCCGTTTCAGGTGTATTTTTTTAATTTACTCTGTGAATACATCTTGTCAGTCACTGCTCCCAAGTATATTTTTGTAGTTAATTCCTCGAGGCAACAGATCAACTTTGATCATTTTGAATTGTTTCAATGACATCAGCAGCTGAGAAGTCACAAATTTTAACCATATTTTTTTGAATTTTTATTGTTCTGTTAATTGGGTAGGAGGTTCACTTATGAAATGTTTTTCCATGGAGATCTATTCATCTCATGAACCATTCTCGAGCGGAATTTCAACGGAATTTCTGGTGTTCAGAAAGACATTTACTACATTTTTATTCAATATGTCTCCCCTCAGATCAATCACAGCTTCTTGTTCCACTCCTTCTTGATGACAGCTTTCAGAGAGTTGACACTGTTGTGGGATCGTTAACAAGCTTTTAACTTTATCTCTAGGTCTTATGGGATATATGTGGTGTTGCACCATTCTGCTTGAACACCACAGTGTTGTCTGGAAAACAGTAGGCATAAATCCAGGGCTTGACACAGTTCTCCAGGATTTAAATTTAGAACAGCCGTAGCGCAGTGGTTAGCGCGCTTGTCTCAGATGTTAGAAATATGTGGTTCAACGCCATCTCTTGGGAAGTTTTATAAGATTGGTAAGGACTTCCTTTGACACAGAATCAACAGTTAACAAATTCTTACTTGAAAAGAGGGTGATCGTTGGTCTCTTCTTTAAGAGACCCAGAAGTTTCTTTGATCTTTCAAATCTTTTTCCTTTGATACTTTGGGTAACCAGGTGTTTCTTAATCCTAGCTTTTAACTTTGCCTTAAAAACCCTTTTTGACCACGTTTCTGATGGTGTGCTTACTCATTGAGAGTTCTTTAGCCATTTTTCTCATCGATCTTACTGGGTTCCGAAAAATTCGACCCTTAACAACCTCGATCAATTGAGGAGTTCGAACTGACCTCTTTAAACCACTGCCAAGCCTCCTCATAACAAGAACAGTCATTTGAAAGCTTTTAATCACAGTGTAGACAATACTAAGAGGCTTATTTAGCATCTTGGATATGTCTTTTGGCATGGTGCCATTGATTGTCATGATGGTCAACAATTGGTTTATTTTTACTATTCATTTTTACTTTTTGATTGCTCTTTTGGCTTTTTTTTTATTTTCAAAGTTTTGTGTCAATAAATACAAACAAAACTTATTATTATAGGTTTTTATTACAGATTTGTTATGAATTATTACTATAGAAATAATACTACATTTGTGATTATTATTATTATTACAGATACGTGATTATTATTATGGATTTATTATTATAGATTTATTAATATGGCCATTTTTTAGATTTATATTTTCTGTTTTTATAGTATGATTTCTTGTTTTATAGTATAATTTATTGTACTATTTTGTTTTTAAAACTGTAAAGGTTCTAATGATAAGATCATGATGATCCTGTTTCAGAAGCCCTGTTTATTTGTTTATGTAAAATATAGTATTTATTTTAAGACAAATGTGAACAGAAAAAAATAAAAACAAACTATGTAGGTAAAAATACCAACGGAACATTTATTTTAAAACTACCAAACTTAATACGAGATTTGCGTTCGCATACGGTAAGTAACCAATGAGCAAACCTCCAATAAACCGCTAAAAATATATAGGACCACTGCAAATCCACAGCAAAAATGTTTGCTAGGGTTGTTAAAAAAACAAAACTTTGCTATGAGCATTTTTTCTTTTTATAAGTTTTAGTCGAATCTAAGATCTAATTACTTGATAAACAATATAACATCTACAGTGTTGGCCATTAAATTAGGACATTCATAAAAATTTCACTTTTTCTTGATTTTGAGTTAATAATAACACAACCAATGCCATGTTAGTGTTCTGGAACCATGGTAATTTAATAACAAACAAACGTTTTGAAAAATATTAATTAATGCTAAGAATTTTAAGTTAACTTTATCGTTGTATGTCAGTTAAGAAGTCGCGAGGTGATTAAGTTCATATTGAAGATGTGTTGGTGTTACGTTGAACAGTATGCAACAGAATAAAACTTTTAATGATTAGTCAAATTAGTAATAGTTAATATACTGACTGGATTTAAGGGAAGTTTATATTTTGAAATTATTATAATATATCTGTTTTAATATAAATTTTTATAAATTAATAATGGGTAAATGCTCGGACATTAGTCCCACAAAACGTCGTGAGGTTGCTACCTTGTTGCAACATTCGTCTTTTACAAGTATGGATATTGCTAAAAGACCTAATGTTTCCCATCAGACTGTTGGCAGAATTAAAAAAAATTTGTTTACTGGTGGCAATATTACTGAAACTAAGAGAAGTAACTGTGCCAGACCACGCAAATCAACACCCCGTGGTGATCGAGAACTGATAAAGCTTTGTCGTGAAAACAGGCGTGGATCATCTTCTGATTTAGTCAGTGAATGGAGGAAAGCTGGAGTTGAAGTCAGTAGTAGAACTGTGAGAAGACGCCTAGTGGTACATGGATACAAGGCCACAGAAAAAACCAAAGCTTACACCGGCTATGTGCAAGCAGCGACTAGCTTGGGCGAAGGATCACCAGAACTGGACTGAAGATGATTGGACAAAGGTATTTATTGAATATTAATATTTGTTTTAGTAAATATTTTCCTTGTTTGCTGATTATTATTACATATTAGAATAAACTTTTTGCTTTAAATGTAATATTTGCATTAATGTGAGCAACCTCGATATTTTGTTTAGTATTGATAATAATTAATTTATTGATTGTTATAAAATTGTGGTGTTCCATAAAAAGAAACTTTGTATTGTCTATGCTTAGGTCTGCTTCTCAGATGAGACAATGCTAGAAGTTTTGGGATAAAGGACACAGTATGTTAGGAGAAGATCAACAGAAGTATATCATCCAGACTGTATTCAAGAAACTGTTAAACACCCACAGAAGATTTTGGTCTGGAGCGTGATATCTATTAATGGGACAGGGCGACTCCACATTGTAGATGGTATAATGAACCAAGAAAAATACAAAAACTTGTTAGAGAGAAAGTTATTTACACAATTAGATGAATGGTATCCAGATGGAAATTGCATATATATGCATGATGGTGCACTTTGTCACAAGGCCAAATCCATCGTTAAACTTCTTCACGAAAGGAATGTCCCAGCATTAAAATGGCCAGGAAACAGCCCAGATTGTAACCCCATTGAGGAACTGTGGAGAGAGTTATGGAGGGAAGTAAATAAAACAGTTTCAACTAATAGGGCACAGTTAATTGAGAAGCTAGTTCATGTCTGGTATCATGGTGAGCGTCTCAAGAAACTTGCAGATCAATTTATTCGTGGAATGCCAAGACGTGTAAAAGCGCTCATAGATGCCAGAGGAGCAGAGGCGTAGAAAGAATTTTTTGGTGTTCGAGATAGGTAACTTCCAGACATGGAGCAAACTCCAAACATTTATATGTTTATACTTTTGCAACCCCCTCAAGTTGAGGGGGTTTAAACTTTATATGATCATAATTTTTGAACGCTAAAATATTTCAAAATGAAATCTAAAATTTATCGATGAATATAAGTCTAGTTAAGAATAGTACAAAAAATACTTCATCAACTTGTTGCTCTCACGTTTGGGGCAGGGGGGCAAAAATTTTGGGGCTTTTTTGTTCCCAGCCTCCAATCATCGCAATTTTTTGCAAACCCTCATTATTTGACATAAGTATAAACATATAAATGTTTGGAGTTTGCTCCATGTCTGGAAGTTACCTATCTGGAACACCAAAAAGTTATTTCTATGCCTCTGCAGAGGAGGACATACAATATATTAATTTTTTTTAAACTGGTTTATTATTTGATTTAGGATGCACTCACTAATTATTTCATTACCAGTATTTCATTTTGGTGCATTTATATATGAAAATAAATGTAATATGTAACTTTTTTTTCAATGTCCTAATTTAATGGCTAACACTGTACTTACTTGATAAACAACAGTTGAAAAGTTTCTGACTCCAGGAGAATCTTGAATGTGCAACAGACCCAAAAGACATTCTTGATAAAAGTGAGTTTTCAGAAAATCTCTCAATTCAAAGACAAAGAAGCCATTTTTATATACATTTTCTTTAGGTATAAAGCTGCGATTGTTTGTTTTTTTTTTTGTTTTTTTTTTGTTTCGTTTTTTTGCTTCGCTTGATTAGGTTCGTTAGCAGGCAATTTGTTATCAATTTTGATATAACAAATGTGTAAACTTCACATGTCAGGTTTTTATATGAACCATAGAAAACTTCAAAAACTTTCTACATTCCCAGGAAACATTCTTTTAGTAGATTTGTAGTGGACCTTCATAGGCATTTTTAGCGTTCGCAGCAAACATTGTTTTAGTGGATTTGCAAATCCACTAAAACAATTTTTTGTTTGCTAGCAACCATTTTTTAGCGGTTCATAGAAGTTTTGCTCAATGGTTACTTAGAGGACCATTAGTGATAGCCGTTATAAATGACAAGCCAATAACTTTCCGACATGTTAACAGAGGCTAGTCATCAGTTTGCCACTTATGGCAGCTGCCACTAATGGTCCACTAAGTAATCGATGAGCAAAACTACAGTGGTCCGCTCAAAATGTCTATACAGATCCACTGAAATTCCGCTACAGAATGTTTGCTGATTTGCTAGGTATATATATATATATATATATATATATATATATATATATATATATATATATATATAAAGAATATACATATTTATATAAAGAATATATATATATATATATATATATATATATATATATATATATATATAAAGTATATATATCTATATAAAGAATATATATTTATATAAAGAATATATATATATATATATATATATATATATATATAAAGAATATACATATTTATATAAAGAATATACATATTTATATAAAGAATATATATATATATATATATAAAGTATATATATTTATATAAAGAATATATATTTATATAAAGAATATATATATATATATATATATATATATATATATATATATATATATATATATATATATATATAAAGAATATACATATTTATATAAAGAATATATATATATATATATAAAGTATATATATTTATATAATATATATATATATATATATATATATATATATATATATACTAAATATATATATATATATATATATATATATATATATATATATATATATATATATATATATATATATATATATATATATATATATATATATGTATATATATATATATATATATACACTTATTACACAGGTTAAATCCAGAGATCCTGTTAAATCAGGAAAACTAATAAAAATAATGAAAAGATGTAGTGCTTCTTCCTTATTAAGGACGAAGCACTACATATTTGTGTTCTTGCTCTGTCAACTGTGTGTTTTAAATATCTTTAATATTTCTACTGAATAATGATTTTTCTTAAAAAATACAGATATGTTTAAATTTAAAATTGAATATCGTATTTTACTTCTATTATAAGAAGTTCGTTGTTTTGTTTCGATAAAACAAATTCTTCACATTCTTATAAACACTATCTATTGCAATATTATGTACCCCTAGTTTTTAATTTAGATGAAAAATATTTAAAGCGTAAAACCTTGTGCAAAAAAGGTTGGTAGTTGTACTAAACAGTTAATTTGTTTAAAGAAAAATATGTCAATAAAGTTATCAATAAAATCAACAGTACTTTGTTTGAATTTAAATACTAATTTCAAAATTTAGTAAATCTAAGAATTTGTTTTTTCAGCTTGTAAAGCACTGACCAACATTATTATTTTAGTTTAGTTTACCTTGCTGTTGAAATATAGTTTTAGTTTAGTATACTTTTATGAATTGATGGTCAAAAAACCGACTATAACTTGAAAATCACCAAAGATGGTGATTTTCAAGTTATAGTCGGTTTTTTGACAGTTGGGCAGTTGGGTATTTAATACAATTCAGTAGGGTGAATTTTAGTTTTGGGTTTCTTTTTAATTTTAGGAACCAGTTGTTACTTTTTAAGGATTACAATGCCAATAAGTTTTACTCTTTTTCTATTCTAAATTAAATCTTATTATTATTAAATTAAATCTTATTATATTAGGTCTGGGTATGACCTGGGTATGACCTGTTTCTATTCTAAATTAAATCTATATATATTAGGTCTGGGTATGACCTGTTTTATAAAATAAACAAATTGTCCTAAAAGAATTTTTCAAGTAAAGTAGATCAAAAAAGCTAAATTAAATTAAATATTAGCGTTAAACATTGCCCCATTACTAAGTTATCAAATAACACACAATATTTTTGAATTAATTTATTGCAAACTTACCTTTAAATGTAGCAGTTCTGAAAAAATTTAGTCAAAAATAAGAATAAAAAGGTCTAAATAATGACATAACAATAAAATATTGGCTAAGCTAAATAGTTTGGTATTTTCAACGGGAGCTTAAATTATAAACTTTAGTAGGAAATATTCATTAGAATAATAGGAAATAGTCATTGTTAAATTTAGCTTCCGGAAACACTTAAAAACCTTATTAAAATGAATTAAATAAGAATATATTGGTTTAACAACGACAACAATGGAGTGCGACAAAAAACTAAAACGATACGATTCATGATAAAATAATTACAAATGAATTCACAAACAAATAGCAAAAACAAATAACGTCTTGTTTCCATACTGTTAAATTAGTTAAAATATACTTTCACACCGAATCTGAGATTGTTCTTGTGGCAAATGTTTTTCTTTAGAAAAAAATTAAAACAAAATCAAAAATGTTTTTTTATACCATTTTAAACTAACATATACCATTGTCGGAAACAATATCTACCTAACAAACATTGTTGTAGTGGATTTTTAGTGGACTCTTATAGACATTTTGAGCGGTTCATTACAGTTTTGCTCATTGGTTACTTAGTTTACTATTAGAGGCATCCGCTTTAAGTGGTCTCCCGTAAACTTTCCAAGATATGGTATAGTAGTTAGTAATTGGCTGACCAATTTTGGCGGCTGCCATGTAACCGATGAGCAAAACTACAGTGGAACACTCAAAATGTCTATATAAGTTTACTGAAATTTGGCTGTAGAATGTTTGCTGGGTAACTATGTTTTATTAATTTTTTGGTCGTCCAAAAATGTACAAAGCTTGCTTCTTTAACTTCAATACACAACATGCTTTCGTAATTAAATATAATCATTACCAGTAAAACAATATTCAACTCAACATTATTAGACACTATCCATTTTTTAGAAACAAAAAATTGTTTAGGGAATTGTATGATGCTAAAACACTGCCTAGAGGTAAGTGCTAGGTGGAGTGGAAATAGTTAGGTGCTAGGTGGAAACATATGGAGTGGATTTGATTAAAGTTTCAGACATTAAATAACAAAAACAAGCAAAATATTTTACATGGTATTAGATACATAGTAGATACGGTGACAATCCATTGTTTAAAAACTTGGAGTGCTATACATTTATGAGTTAAATGCTTATAGTATCATTTTATTTATTTTTATTCTATTATAAACATTGGTAACATGAAGTTTATATACTATATTTTTGAAGACTTTTTCCATCTTATAAATCATTAATGTCAAACAAAGCATTTATTGCATAGTTGGTATTTACATAAATTTTTTTAAAGCAATTTAAAAATTTAAGAACATACAGAACATTTGTTCATTTGTCCACATTTGTTGAACTCATTTCATTCAAATAATAGGGAAACTATAAGTTGAATACAAACATTTAAACTTTAAAAAACATTTACTTGATTTTGTACTCGAGTTTTATTTGTATATAATTTTAAGAGATCTAAAAAAATAAAATAAATTATACTTAAAAGTAAAATGAAATAAAAAATATGAAAAAGTTATATAGGTTCCTCCTTTTCAGTTTTTTTTTTTTTTTTTATGTATTTTAGCTTTGAAAGCATTAAAACATAGTTATAAACCTGTCAAATGTTTATTGCCTTAAGATTGTTATTTTTTTAATTTTAGGAGTTGTGTTCACTTCGCTTTTAAAAAATCATGATCAAAAAAGTTTTATTTTATAATGAAGCAAAAGTAAATTTTTGATTAGCTCTCTGTTAAACTTAAAAAAGATATGTGAATATATACTTACTTATATAATAAACTATGTTTTTAAATGTTAAACGTTGCACGTTGTGTTTTGCTCGTCACGCTTTAAACGTGACATTTACCTCTTTAAAAACATATAAAACAAAACAAAAGCATAGTGCAAAATAATAAATAAACCATTTTTATATGTGATGACTTACTGCTAAAAAATATCAAAGAAAAATTAAAAGATCATAAGTTTGAAAGCCACCTATTTATTAATAACAGTAATTTCTCAAACAATAATGTACTGTTATTGAAGAAAGATCCGTAAAAAATAAATCTCTTTATAATGTGACAAATCATTATTGTAAATGACCTTGTTGACTTTGTATCAAAATCTTTTTAATACCAAAGTTGCTATATTTAAACTGAAAACGTTACAATCAGCTGAAAAGAAAATTGATTCTAAATTTTATTTCATTAATTGGTGTTACCAATAACACCAATCTAGCTAACAAAAATCTTGGCAATTTAAATTCTTAAAATTAAGTCTTTATTTAAATACTAAAGGACTGGAAACGCAATAAATTTTATTGTGCAACCTAAACCTGTCTGACGTAACTCCACTAACAATTGGGTTTGCCAAATTTACTCAATAATCCTATTGAAGGTTATGGCAATCAATCTGATTTAGATAAACTTGATAAAAAATGTCAGCCTTGCTTTAATAAAAAATGTCAGCCTCGCTTTCATAAATGTAATCTCAATCTATGACAAGTTTATAAATATTGCATCATTTATAGACCTGTTGAAAAATAAGTTGTCGGGAGATACCAAGCTGTTGCCGGAAGATATCAAAGTATTGTAGGAGATATGAAGCCAATAGAAATTTTTTTAGTTTTACTAGTAATAAGTACGCGTACTTTTTAGTAGAAAAAATGTATTAAAAACTGTATGATACAAAATATTTTTACAATATAATATATAATAAATAATTTGGGTTTAAAAAAATCACTCAACTGATCATTATTATTATTTTAGGTGCCCCAAAAAGTCTTTACAGTCTTATCACAGAGCACCGTAAAAGAGCATTTTGAAAAGAAGTTTACGCCTCCTTCCTTACCGATGTTATTAAACTTGTCCAGAGGTGACGTTGAACCACAGATCTCTAGTTTCTGAGGCAAGCGCGCTAAACACTGCGTTACTGCTGCTCATCATGCAATAATCAAACTAATAGATTATATATCCTAAGGGTTCAATGATGATTGCTATCCATTAGGAGTTTTTGTCTGTCAAAAGCATTTGACACAGTTAACCATGACATACTTTCAAAAAAACTAGAGTTTTATGGAGTAATAACAATAACTAACTCTGGTTTAAAAGTTACCTGTCAAACGGAAAACAATACATAGTATATAAAGCTAATGAAACTAATTAGGTGTCACTCTTATAATTAAAATCTAATCAATGGAGTAACATTTACAAAAAAAAGGTAAATTAAACAAAAAGAATTTAAGAAAAAAAGAAAAAAAACAAAAAAACAACAGATTATTGAGTTTTATTTTTAGGTTTGAAATAGCATGATAAATAATTTAAAATTTAATAACCATTATTCTTTCAAATAAGTTATTGTTTTTTTTTGTTTGGAAATTGATTTTGTTGATTAAGTTTTGTTTGAACATTTAAAAAAAGACATTAATATTGTCTGTGATATAATTATTGGGACATGAATCAAACAATTTGATTTGCTTTCAAAATGTCAGACGTTTGGAAACACTATACCTTAATCAAAGGAGAAACATTGACTTGCAAAATATTCGGAAATATCAGTAAATACACAGGTTTCACAACCGGAATGTGGTATCATTTAGACAGAAAAAAGGTATCAAAAAAGAAATGCATTTAGCATTTCAAGAAGTGCTGTACGAGAAGCATTCCCCAGAAATCGTAGGCAGCATATTGTAAGTAACTAGCGGCGAAGATGATGTTAACAGTGGCAAATCTGAATCAGATACTGAATTCAGTTTTATTAATACTGCCATGGATGAAAACATTCCCATTTCAAAAGTCAAAATGCACTTGCAATCTGTTATCGCAAAAATCAGAAAAATTGTCAAGTTATTTCAAAAATCACCAGTCAAAAATGACGTCCTCCAAAAAGAAACCAAGAAACAGGTCAGAAAAGAGTCTTCGCTTATTCTTAACTGAACAAGGTGGAATTGTCTACAGTCGTTGATTCAACAGTTTCTTAAAGTTCAATTAGAAAAGTCTTGAACGATGTTTCTCTGCATTTGATTTGCAGCGACAATAAAGTAAAAATTTTATACAACATTGTTCCTTCTCTTGAACTAGTCAAAATGTCAGGAAAGCCCTTTGCCGTTGTTTTGCCGACAGAATGCAAATTTTCTTACTCTTAAAATTCGATTCAGAATGAATGACGACTTACGATACACTTTGTTTCCTTAAAGCTTATTTTTTTATCGATGTAACAGTTATCAAAAAAGATATTATTATAAAATCTAAATAAATCGGCTCATGCTAAAAGGGGATTAGTCAACAACGCATAGTTTTGAGAAAACTAAATAAAACTTTGCATTCTCTTCATTTTTGACCAAAAAGATGTAATTTTTTGTATATGAATTCTTTACTGCCCCAGTTATTATGAAACATACTTGATTAATGACATTTACAATGCTTTCATATGAAAAAAAATCATTAAAGTTGCTTGTCTTATCTCCTTTTAGCATAATTTGAATAAATAGACAGATAAATGTGTTTTAAAACAATGTTATTTACTAAAAACACCAAGGAATCAATATTTACATATACTCTTATTTATAAATAACTAATTACATAAGTATATACTATCTTCAAATAAATCTCTTTAGTCTGAGATAAGCAATATGAGCAATGACAACTTAGTCATCGTTTTCAACTTCAACTACTTCGGTTGTTGGCCACATATAAATTTCAGCATAAAAGTCTTCAAACTCCACTGGAATATAGGGTTGTAGTTTTTTCATGTCTGTCATTTTTTCAATCTTTATTGATACTTTTCCTGCAGGGTAAGCTTCTTTACTTGGAAAACATAAGTTTGGGAAACCCGTTGCTCTAAAAGAAAAGCTGTGATTCATTATAGAATCAATGAAAGGTCAGCCAATAACCTTAGAAGGAAATTTTATATCATATGTGCAGTGCATGAACTTGCTTATTGAAAAGTACTGCTTTTTGTCCTTTTTGACTTGCTTACCTTTGGTTTCATCGGAAACACAACTTTTTTTATAAAACTGCAACCACGACGTCTTGAAGTCTAAAATTTCTGAAGATTAAACTTTTTGTACCATAAATTTATCATTTTTGGAGGATGCTTTAATAAGGTCACATACTTGGTCTACTGTGTACAGTCTATCGTATCGGTTTAGTTCTCGCTTTATTATGCTAAATCCCTATCACATGGTAGGAAGGAGTGCCCTCTTATTGGGTAGAATTGCTCAACCTTTTCAAATTTCTTTAAATCAGTCATGGCTAAGAGTAGCCTAGATAATGAATGGTTTTTATTTTGGCCCCAACAATTATCTGAGAACAAGTGGAGTTCATTAAACTGCTGCTCTACTTTCATTAAATAGTTAAATAGAAGGGAACACACTACATCTGGACCCTTGCCTGCTGTGCCTTGGTGGTAAACAAAAATCTGTGCTTTGTTACTTCTATTGTTATGAATACAAAAAACATTAACTGAAAGTTGTCTCAGATAGAAGGTTTCTTGTACTGATATTTTTGGGATCTGTATGTTCTGCATAAAGTCAAAACACAATGATAAAATTTAACTATTGTCCTTGTCATTGACGTCTTTTTGTATTCGATCATAAAACTTTTTTGATTTGCATTTATGTACATCAAGTTCAGATTAAGCACACCTTTTTGCTGCCTCATTGAGGCGAGGACTCCTTAACTTTATATTGAGTTCCTCGCAAGTGCAGCATATGTAACTTGCGGCCTTCCAAAGGAAAGATTATAGTTTTCTTTAAAGTAGTTGAAATACTTTGTTCCACCAACTTTTATTGGAAAGTATTTTTCTTTAAACAGCCTTTACATAGTTTTAACATTTAAAGTGGCATCTAGATAGCATATAGGCTTTCCAAGATAATGGCTTTCTTTCAGTTGTTTCTCTTGCAGCTAAAAGAACAAAAAAATATTTTATATTGTGTATTGTATTATACATTATGTGTATTATGTTATACAAGTTCTACCTATAAAAATAAAATTGTAAAGCTGTAAAACTATTCGGTAATATTGAATACAAAATAACATACCTGCAGGGGATGCCAGTACACTTTCGAGGTACAGTATTTCTTTGGTAGTTAACATATTCTTCACCTTTTATTCTGGCAATCTTTATAATGTTTCTCTTCCGAAGACATTGATCTGATTTCCTTTTCTTTGCTGAATTTTTCTCAAAAACCTCATCACTTTCATCTGAATTTATTTCCATATTTCCTCACCTAATTATGATATAACATAAGACTAAGAAAAAAAAACATAGAGTCAATTCATAAAGTTAATTCATATTTAGGGTAAGCTATATATAGTACAATACCCACAAGACTAAGAACACAAGACATAAAGTTAAAAATAAATTTAATTCCAATTTAGATTAAGCTATACAGTACAACAACATAAGACTAAAAACAAAAGACAAAAAGTTAAATATAAAGTAAATTCCTATTTAGTTTAAGCTATACAATACAGTAAAACAAATAAAAACAACAACTGCTATCTGTTGCAGTCAATTGCGTAGTTACGTCTACAGACGGCGTAAGATGATTTTTTATGCTAAAAGGAGGTAAGTCAGTGACTTAACTCCTTCTAGCATGAACAGCTCTACAACTGATTCCAGTTACTGGGCTAACCAAGTGTCTGGCATGTCTGATTTTATCATAAATAGTTAAACCTACTATTAAAACATGAAAACCATTATTAACTCGGTTTTCAATTTTTGTGACTTATCCCCTTTTAGCATGACCCGATTCGAATCTTATAAAGACTTTATTTTGAAACAACATAAAATTTTATTTGAGTTTTTGCTTTTTGCTATTGAAATATCATCTAAAGAACTTTAGAACATTTTTTTATTTAGTACTGATTTTACCGATATTTTCAGGTAAATTTTTTTGTTGTTGTTATTTTTTGTTTTGTTTTTTATACCGATTTACCGGTAAATTTAAAAATCCGTAAAAACCTAATTTATTTATTTATTTATTTGAATTGTTATATCCGAAGATATTTAATGAGATAATTGTAACGTGTTCTTATACCTCAATTTAAAAAAATACGGTTTGCAAAAAGACAATTTGATGTAATTGACAATAATTTCTTGAATGTTCAGCCACAGCCGAAATTTTTCACTTTCCTTTAAATGATGTGGGCTAATTCTTGTTGAAACTTTGAGCATTGTTTCACCAACAAAGTTTTCCACATGAACACCCTAGTTTGTAGGATAAGAGTTTTTTGGAAAGTCTCTTTTTATTATTAACTGTTGAAGGTTTTTTGGTCATTTGAAAACTAGAGAATACCCCACATTTGCAAATAAAACAAACAAATATAAAAGGAAATAATTAATTATAGTATATATAACCCTGGAGAACTAAAACTAAAACTTTTTGATATTTAGTTATGTCCACTTATAGAAGAATATACGAAATTGTTGTCTAACCGAAAATAATTTAATTTTCTTAAGAGTTTAAGCGGACCAGTTAATATCTAACTGGAAAGGTTTTGAGAAACTGAGATCGTTAGAATTAAACTCACTTATCGCATTATTTCATATCTATGAAGCCTGTTGAATGACAAAATGTGAAACTAATAATATGTGTTTTTTTGTAAAGTAACCCTGACAGCATTAAAAATTATCCCAGTTGTAAATCAGGAACAAGTTAAGGATACTGTTGTTTTTCTGCAAACCTTGGCATAGTGCATAGAAAATTATAAACGTATAAAGATTGTCTGAAGATGTAAGACTGCGTGATCTTTTTTTGAGGTGTCATTCGAAGTGTTAAAGATAATCGTTAACCGTATTTATTAGTGTTTTTTTGTTACGTTTTATTTATTTGTGTTTTTCTGTTACATTTTATTTATTTGTGTTTTTCTGTTACATTTTATTAATTTGTTTTTTTCTGTTACATTTTATTTATTTGTTTTTTTCTGTTACATTTTATTTATAACATTTATAAATGTTTATTTGCACAGATATTTTTGTTGTTGTTGTTGATAGATATTGTTTATTTTTTCTGTAAATGATTAAATTCTTTTTGTGTAATGTTTTTTTGCTGAAAAAAAAAACGTGTTTAGTCATCCTCAGTCTTTCCGTTCAATTTCTCGATTGCCTGTTCAAAACATCTCAATTGCCTGTTCGAAAGAAAGTCTCGGTATGCACATAATTTAGTCAGATTATAACTTGCCGATAACATTCATATTAAACAAGTAATATTTGCTCCCCATCTTTTACTATATAATCTTTTTATTTGGATTTTTATCTAACTTTTATAACTTTATACCAACACTTAATAAATAGTTTTTTTCTCATTTCTCTTGGAATAATAAAGCTAATGGTTTTTCTAGCAAGTGCGCGTTACTTGCGTCGAACGCGAACATATAAAAGAATAAGTATTTATTAGTTTAATTATTGTAAATAACAATTTTTAAAAATCTGCCATTTTCAGAGAAAATAACAATGTAATCTAAACAAAAATAAAAATGATAAAAACAGCTTATTAAAAATTAATTAGATTGCAAAATAGCTCATCCGATAATTTGTAGTATCACGCTCACTTTGCTTAAAGTTATGCAATTTTTTGTTTATGACTTTAATTTTTCAAGCTATTAGATTTTTACGTAAGCTATTTGAACTTGAATGACAAACAACTAAGTATTATACTTTTAAATTAATCTATACGTAGCTACTTCCGTCCACCTAAAAACGTTGGCGTTGAAGACCAGTTTATTTATGTTTTTTCAGTTGATTGTTTTAGTTGATAATGGGTTCGCCGATTTATTTATACTAATATTTTTTTAATATGTTCTTATTACATTTTTCTTCTCCAAAAAACCAAATTATAAAATTCGAGCTTTGCGCATTGTGAGTATGTGTGTTTACGTGTCACTTATACACATACATTGTGCGTATGAGTCACACATTGTCAGTCACGTGGCTAGTGGGTCGGAGGCCCTCCCCCAAAACCAGCCATTAGGGTCAAAAAATTTTTAAACGAGTTATAACCATTAAAAAAAGAAAAAAAAGAAAGCTCTTTAAATTTGTAAAAGGGTCTCTAAATTTCCAAATGGACCCCCTTTAAAACGTCTGCACCCCCTCCCATTGATGTGTGTGGGAGCCTAGCCACGGCTCTGCACACTGTGTCAAAAAAGATCTAAGGTAATAAAAGACAATGAAAATTTTAAAAAATGCTGTTTTTTATTTAATTTTATAATAAATTTCTTCTTTTTGAAAATATGAAAATTTCTCTTAATTAAAACAAAAAACTTTGAGTTGTAGCTATGTAGCGTTTCTTCACTTTGCAAATAATTTGTATATTTTTTATGTCGAAAAGCACGAAAAAAATATTTTTTGGCTTTCCACGTATCGTGTATTCAATAAATAAATGTTCATTGATTGAATTAACTAATTAAAGTTGATATTTAGTAAAGTGTAATCGTTAAATATTCTATTTATATAACTATAATTATATTCAAGAAATTAACACTTTTCAATTTTTCCCGATCTTTTTATTTATTTAATTAATTAAGGTAGTAAAGGGTAATAATAAGACATAAAAGCCGTTAAAAAAAAGTGTTTTGAAATAAATTATATAGTTTGAAAAATATTTTTTTATATAACAAAATGCTTTTAATCCTGCAAATCTTCTTATATATTATTTAGTATTAAAAACTCAAACTATCTCACAAATCTTGTAATTTAAAATATATAGATGCAAAAGTTTGTGAAAAAAATAAAACCTATGACGTATTTATAAAATAGATATGACCTTATCTTTATACGTCCTATAAAATAAAGATAAAAAATGTTGGCAAAAAAATAAAAATAAACAAATATTTAATAAAATTTTAACTTTAAAATAAAAAGAAATGTTTTTAAAATGTTTTTAGAATATTTTTAACTTTTTTGATTATTATTATTTAAATATATTCATTTATTAATTTAAAACCTTATAACGTATTACTATTATAGTTTTTTTTAACAGATATTATAATTATTAAATAAAAAAAGAAAGACAGTAAAAAAACATATATAGGAAAAAAAAAATTTTAAGTTATGTTGACATATGATTCATGCTGACGTTATAAAAAGGTCGCATTTAGAAATGGTTTTAGTAATTGACGTAACGGTAATGTAAGTAACTGTAGCCTTAGAAACCATAAACTTAACATTGATCTTCATAAATACACTAAAAACACATAAGGAAAAAGGTAAAAAAAAACTACTACTATCAATGAGGAAGTTATCTGAGGAAAAACAAAAAGAAAATCATTGAAAAAACATCTGACTAATCTAAAAAACTAGTCTAACAGCAATTGAATCAACAGTTGCAACCATAATAATGCTTTCGGTTAATATTTCAATAGCAAAATGCAAAGAAAACAACATTTATTAAAGTATAAAATTAACGATTTATATATCGCAAATGAACAAGAATCAATCAAAGTCAAGTGAGTGATTTTATCAATTTGTCTATTATATCATTTAGTTAAGCGCCGACTTTTTATTTAACTGACAACTTGTTGTAAAAAAGTTTTTATATTAAATATTTTGAAGGTTAAAAATAAAATATAAACCTTTTAAAGTATAAATATAATAAATTAAAATATAAGTCTTTTAAAGATAGGGATTTTATGTTTTACTGATAGTAACTACTAATGATAATAACATAGTATAGTGATATACACAAGTGATACTCGGATAGTGATACTCAAATAGTGATATTTGGATACTTGGATACTCGGATAGTGATACTCGGATAGTGATACTTGGATACACAAGTGTTAGAGTGCAGTGAATTGTGCATTGCTTTAAAATCAATTTCTTCCTTTTAACAAAGGTTTTTGTAAAAAGACTATTTTTTATCCCTGATAAACTTTTTTGTGAAGAAACAAACGTTTTTGAAATTATTATTAGTTTACTTAGATAAAAAGTTCAGCTTGATTTATAAAATTTGATTTTGAATTAATGAACTTTGAAATTTAAACAAACAGTAAGAGAAAAAATTTCCAAGAGAGAATCTTATCAAATAGTTAGCCCTAATTGTTTTATAATTTTTGTATTCGGAGCCAACCAAATTTAAAACTTCCTTAAAATCCATTTTCACTTAATATTGTGAATGGTAATAACATTTGAGTTAGAATGTCATAACTTTACTGGCTGTGTTATTTTCAACAGTCTCAATCAGCTCGTTGATTGCCTAATCAGCTCAATGAAGTCTTTGAAATGAGTATATATGTTCATAACTATGCTTAAACCATCTGAAACTTTGGAGTATTAATCATACTTTGAATCAGCCTAGCCGATATTGTGCGACAGATGTTCCCTCCATATTTTTATCTCCCTGCAAAGTATGTACCAGGAAAAACTTCCCCCAGATAGTAATTTCTAGGATAGATTTTTTTAAAGGATACATTATTTCTTCCCCGCCCGTATTAAATAATCCCTAATCAAATTTTTTCTATAACTGATGTTGCTATTTTACTTGTTATACCAAGTTAACACATAATGGTGTTACTTAACGTTAATAGTTACCTATATCGTTCATAAGCATGGTCGGTCCTGGCGTAGAAGTTTCACATGGCTTCTATTATTATTTTTTTATTTTTAAAAGTAAACAGAATAAAATAAAAATGTGATTTTGCAGTTAAAATGCAGTTAAAGAATATTATTTTATTACATGGTCTAAATATTAAAAATTTGCATTGCTTTTTTTGCTTTCATGTTTAATTGATATGATTTTCAAAACAGCGAATGAGATGAGGATGCGTCATTTTGTTTTCGTTGGTCTACATCATACCATTTTTTTAATGGATTGTCAACTGAAATGCAAACACAGCTGCATAGCAGAGAGTGACTCGGGAACAGAAACCATTGCTTTTCCCACCCTATCACCATATCAATTTTTGAGGTATTACAAAACCCGTCATAACCATCACCGAGGTATTGACGTAATTAATTTAAACATTCCCGCGGTAATTATCGTGGTGGCCGCGGTAATATAACAATTTCTTTTACCGTATCTCTCTCTCTACTGCATAAAGATCACAATTCAATGATTTGGTTTAAATTCGTATAGTACTACTATTACAAGAAGAAAAGCGTCGACAAACATAAAGTTGCTTCATTTAAGCTTAAACATAGCTTGAAATATATTCACGAAAATCTAAATACAATACTCCTTAAATGCATGTCATTGTCACCCAATGATTTACGTCTTGAAGAATGATGATTGACTCACATTTGACTGTTACTAACCCAGATTGTGCTTGAACTAGAAGTGTTGATTGATTGCTTTTGTTACCAAGATGTTCCAAAACCAGTTGTTCAAACAGGCGTCCGAAATCATGTCTGTTTATTGCTAATTTTTAGATAATACTTAGAAATCCAGGTTGTAAATTTCAAACCCTTTTGCTGATAATTAATTTTTCCAATTGAATTTGTCAATGCTTATGTATCTTTAACTACGTCAATTTTCCCTCAACTTTTTCCTATGCTTTTATTAACTCGTCGTCTCTGTCTGTTTGTTTGTTTATTTGTTTGTCTGTGAGCATCAAATCTTGCGATCAATTTTTGAGTCACTTCCTGAAGATAGATTTTCTTCAAATTTTGCATACATACTCTAGCTTGATAACAATACAATATTCAATAATTAGTTTTGTAATAAGTTAATTAATTTAGTTCATTTTAGTTAAGCTTATTTTTTATATGGAAAAAAGAATTGATTGTTTTCATACTTATACGCGCCTTTATCATATTTGGATAAGGCGTTGACGTCGTAAACGGAATGTTTATGGTTCGAGATTCATAGAAGAGATCCGTATCTTCTTGAACTATTTTGTTTTATGAAAAGCAAACCATCACCAGCGTAGCAGGTGATGGTTTGCTTTTCATAAAATATTTCATCTCACTATGATGCTATGAAAAGTTTGGTGGGGAGATTATTTATTGTGGAGAATTTGATAGTTACGATTTTTCTTAAAAAAACAAGCCCTTTAACAATACTTTTATGGGTTTGCATTTAAATTATTTAAAAATTAGGTGGATAAGTATTGAATAAATTATTTGTTTAATTACAAATTAGACAGTTGACAGTTAAACAATAAAAAAATAGTTTTAACAGTAGATGATTTTTTTTAAACGTTCTAAAACATGTTTATAAATATCACAATAAAGCGATTGCTCAATACAAAGCATTTATCACAAAATAAACTTGCAATGGATGACTAAATTCATAAAAAATGCTTTTCAGGGGATATCTTGCAGCACTATGGTTATGGGTAAGGTCAAAATGTATACATGTTGGTCACAAAGGAATTACTTTGTTGAATACAAATAAAATTAAAAACACAAAATTAAGTTTAACATTTTTAATAGAAAACTATTATATTTACAATTTAGATCAATACAACAACCAATCCTATAGCATATATAATAACACATAATAAAAAAACTTAGAGCGCCTTATAAAATAATTTGATACACAATCAAAGTAAAAATAAAAAAACTAATACCCAGTGGGCACGGGACCTAAAAAAGGCGTTTATTGAACGTTCAAAAGACGCCCAAAACGTTCAACAGACTTTTAAATGACTTTCAAAAGACGTTTAAAAGAAGTCTTTCATACGCTCCGTGCCCACAGGGTATATTAAGTAAGTCCAAGTCATTCATAAAAATATAATAATATTCAAACAATATAATTTTTAAAAGTTAACATCTTAGATAAGCTTTTATAAAATTTAATTAAGTTGAAACATCTGGTATAGTATGTAAACTTATCCTTATAAATTTCTTATAATAAATTACAATATTTCTAGGGGTTATATATACCCTCGTTATTCAAGTAATATCTATATATTACTTGAATAACGAGGGTATATATAACCCCTAGAAATATTGTAACTTATTATAAGAAATTTATAAGGATAAGTTTACATACTATACCAGATGTTTCAACTTAATCAAACAATATAAGTTACAAATTGTTTTTTGATAATTTTTTTGGCTCATTTTAAAGCAATACTTGATAATATTAATTATTTTTTGACAGCTTTTGCTTGCTTTATTTTTAGGGTTTTTTCAGTTAACACATTTCCTTTTCATTTTGAGGTTTTTCTTTTATATTCTTTAGTTGTGATGCACAGAAAACTTGTTTGATTATTTTTTAAACCTTTTTTCTTTTTATCTGCATTTTCAATCTGCATCTGCATACAGCAAAATATCATAATCTCCATCTCATTAATAATCTCTATATCATGAATAAGATGAGTTTTATATTTAGGGCAAAAGATTTAGTTTTTTCAAAGGCAGAAGCTGATGGGGAGCAACCGTAGCGCAGTTGTTAGCGCGCTTGCCTCAGAAGTTTGAGATCCGTGGTTCAACGCTACCTCTGCGCAAGTTTTAAAACATCGGTAAGGAAACCGTGAACTTCCTTTCAAACTCTCTTCCGCAGTGATCAGTGATAAGACCGTAAGGACTTTTTGAGGCACCTAGAATAAAAAAATTAGAATAAAACTGTAAAATCAACTGCATGCTGATAAATTAGTTGTTCAACTTCAGAGTCTAAAGTAACTGTTAGAGTTTAAAATAACATACTACTTAATGCGGGCTTTATTACTTGTAGCCTTTATTTTTTCTGTGTTTAATAAGCTATACCCTTTTAGTTGACCAAACTGAAAATATTTCAGATGTTGTTTGACAATGAGACTTTCAATTATAACTTAACCATCTCCACTATATTCTGGAATTTCTTTTATTGTTATTGGTTAAGCTAATTAACCATTATCAACTGCTATAAGTAGATCTTGGATCGGTTATTACATGAAAAGGTGTAAGACCAATTTATCTTAATTTATCCTAGTTCAATATCTAATAGAATTATTTTTAACTTGTCAGTTGTCTGATTAATCTGTTCAACTGTTGTTGTGTTGCATCATCAATTTCTTTATTTGATCAAAGAGGCCAGGATTAGTCTTTAACCAGTCTGCAGAAAAACACATAGTTTAGCAAGTAAGCTTTAGACAGATAAACTGAAGGATTATACGAAAAGATTTCACTGATTCAAATTTATAAATTTAAAGGTAGATTTAATATTGAGTCTTTTTATAACTTTATTGCAGAGCTTGCTTAGATATCCTGTAAAACTAGCTTTGTTAGTTTTAACTCCAGGATGATTTGACATATCTTGAGCTTCTTTTTTGTAAACAACTTTGAACAGTTTTAATACTGTTGGATTGCAAGGTTAAAATTAAAGTTGAAATGGCCAAATCTATCGATTTCACAAAATATTGGGAGTAGATGAATAGAGATTAGGAATAATTTAGCAGCTTTTACAGAAATTTGAGATGAATTATTAACAACGTTAATAGTCTCAAGTAAAACTTCCTCTGACCACTTCACATATTTATATAATTTGGTAAACATTGATTTTTATAACACTTGCAATAGATAGTTTACAATATCTATAATTTTTCTGATCATTAGTCATTTTAAAATGTAAAACTTTATATGATAAGTTATTGAAATTTTTATTCCAAGATTAATTTTTATTATAGTTTCAATTAAAAACCATAACCTACATATAGAAAAAAAATTTTATGACTTACCTTTGACCACTCGTGAACCTAATTTTGGCCTTCGACTGGACTTAGGCTTAGACATGGCCGGATTTTGGCCTTTCCACCAGGTGCAGCTAAGTTAGAAGTACAATCCATAGAAATGACTAAACATAATCATAAAGCAAAAAAGATTTTAAATAAATAACAATTCAACTTTCCAACTGGATACTTACAAGATATTTCAAATCTAAAGTAGTGCTTTGTAAAATAAATAATTAAAGATAAACTATCTGATATTTTATACATGCAATTAAGTTTCCCCTTTCATAAAATAGAAAAATCTATTTGATATTCCTCTAGCCATTTTTGTCTTTGCTGTTTTAATTCAAGAAGGTACTTATTACGTTTTTGTGTTACCAAACATCTTTTGCTTTTGGATTAAAACATTAATGAAGAATTTTAATTAAAGTGCAAAGGTTGTTCACTGACAATTTTGAGGGTTGTTCACTGACAATTGTGAAGGTTGTTCTGTGCCCAATTATATTTATTTTAGTTGTTCATCAATAACTAAAATAAATATAACTGGGCTTAGATTTTTGGAATTGGAACCACAACATTGTTGACCAATTGATATGATGTCCTTCCAAGTCTGTTTTTCTATTTTTTATAAAATTTTTTGCTAGACTTTTAAAGTTTAGAAACATCGCATGGTCCATTTTTGAAACGTTGTATATGCCACCTTTAGAGGACATATTGACCAATGTATATCAAGAAGGATAAAAGAGTTCTATATGCTTGGAGTGTTTCTCAATTTGAGCATGTATTCACACTCCTTTTGAGAATGCCCAGGCTCAAAAAAATGATTCACTTCGTCTACAAGGGAACTTACAAAAATTGTTTGCTTCACCACGTCACCTATTGCCCATTATTCATTGTTAGAGTAAGTATAGGTCACAAAATACTTAAAAAACTAAATTAGGTAATTATTTTTTACTTATCAAATAGGAAATATCAACATAAAATTGCCAATTACTATAACTTAATGAAAGATTTGTAAAAATCCGTATTTTATCTAGACAAAGCGATGCATCTTACTGAGCACGTGTATTAGATGATAATAGCGGTAATATATCATTATCATAATAACGTATTATGCGATGCGTTTTTGTGTTTGTAATATGTATTGCACGCATTACATGCATGCATTAACACAAAGATGTATCAGTTGATGCGTTGTATTATTTTCATTATTTTAAAATTATGAGATACGTATATGGATATTTATTACAGGGTAGTTGTTGAGGAAATACGATTTTGTGTTACCGATAGGAAAGACTTTGATGAGTTTTACTATACTTAACTCAAAAACGATTTTTTTGTAGTTACATTTTACCCCTCCCCCCATAAATATATATATATATATATATATATATATATATATATATATATATATATATATATATATATATATATATATATATATATATATATATATATATATATATATATATATTTATAAGGGAGGGGTTTATTAGGATTCTCTATGAAGTCCTTACGGTCTTTAACATTTAACTATAAAGTTCAGGTCTCCTTCCTTACCAATGTTGCTTAGAGGGTTAGAGCTGGCACCTAACCTCATACCTCTTGGTTCTGAGCCAGAATTCTAACCACTGCGTCACGTAATGTTGCTTCTATTTTAAACACCTGTCAACTAAAATAATGTATTTTTTTATTAGCAGAGTTCACACCAGACTCAAAAAACTTTTTTTTACAAGCAGAATGCATAAACATATTAAATTTTAAATGCAGCTTGGACACTGGGTCGAATTCGGTCACTTTACCCTATACAAACACTAAATTCATTTTTTTTGATTTGTGGCTCAAATTCAGTTACATTTTCTTGCTTGGAATTTTACATTTTTAAGTTTTCAAACTTAAAAATATAAAATTAAGCTAAATAGAATTAAAGTAAGAACTGAACGAGCAGGTAAAAGAAACAAAACTTTTTAATGAAAAAGTTTTACGTAGTAGTGTGAGTGTAAATTTTTCTAAATATAAATATTGAATCTCGTAAAAGTAGTCAAATTTACATCTTAGATACGTCAAGCCTCTCTTTTTGCAAGGTTGAAGTAGTAATCAGTTCAACACAACAAAAGTACACCAATATTAAAAACAAAAACGCAACAAAAACGTGATAGAGTTGTTCATTATTCGACTTGTTGTTAGGTTTTTAAGCTGCCTATCTTGTCTCCAAACAAATTTAATTAATAATTAAAACTTTTATTTTATAATTAAAATACAAATAACTAAATATAAAAGTAAATATTAAGGACTTTGTTCAATGAGTATATATCAAAGTTACTAACAATACAAATATACTAAAAATACAAAAAAATAAAAAAATATACTAAAAATACAAAATATCAAAATGAAATTTACACTTCTAAAACTAACTAACAAAAACTATGATATAAACAGTCGAAAAGTATACACAATGACAATTCTTGGATTATGACACTCCAGATTTGAAAAGTTTACAACTCTAATGAATGTTTCCATGCCAATGACCTCAAAAAACTATGACAAATTTATTTTTAAAATTACTAACAATACAGAGGATGCTGTTTAGGAAACAATTGCTGATGCTGTATCTTATTTAAGACTACAGTGTCAAGACAATAGTGATATTCTATACAATAAATATTCAGAATCTTATATTGGTTTCATTATCTTAGAATATCATATTGATACATTATGTTATAGCACGTGGCATCTTAAGAGATTATTCTCATTGAACGGTATGCTTGCAGCTCTTTAAAGGCCGGTGAAAAATCTTCAATCTTAATTTTAAAAAATTACTAAACATGGATTCAATGTTTTGCACAGTAAACGGTTGTATCAACATGAATAAAACATAAATTAAATGGTCGATCCAGAAATTAAACTTCCTTAACAACTTGCATCGTCAAAGGTTAAAAAGTGAAAAAACTGAAGAGAAATGATAAAACCTCAAAAAAATAAAATAAAGTGAAACACATTAGGCAGGAGGATTTTAATTTTTGATATAGATCAATATGTAATGTTATCTATATTTGTAGATTTTTTAGCATTTAGTTTCAGTTTTTATGCGTTTCCAAGTTTGAGGTTTTTCAATACGCAGGCCAAAATTCCACGCGAACCGCTTGAGCATTTTATCGTGAATTTGCAACATTTTTTTATTTTAATAAGAGTTGTAGTTTAAGTGGAACAAATATTTGAAATATTTGATTTACTTAATACAGTTAGGCTAACTTAATTTTTCAAATAATGCATTTTTTTTCTATTGTCAACTTTAGTACACAAGTCTTGAGACCCAGAACTTTAAAAAAAAGTCTGTTCCATTTAAATCACAGATTTAAATTACTATTCTAAACGTGTTTAGAAAAAGTTTCATTTTTTTATTTGATTTTGCTAATACTTGGCCGCCGGCAAAATTGCTTATTTTGGCAGTTTTTTACGGTTACTGTAGCAACCATTGATCGAAAAAAAATTTTAATATTTTATTTTTATGATATGGTTAACCATTTTATGTCAAAAGTTGTTATTATTGTCTACATTTAAAATTGAAGGAGTATAACCCTCAAAAGTATTAAGTGAGGACTTCTTGAAGCCACCCAATACATAATTTTTAAAGACACATTTTAGTAATCTTTAAACAAAACTTGTCTAACTGACGTCGTTTAACTGACGTCGTTAACTGACGTCGTTAACTGACGTCGTTAACTGACGTCATTAACTGACGTCGTTTAGGCGTTAAGATCAAGTGCGGCCGTGGCGCAATGGTTAGAGCGCTTACTTTATAAGCAGGAGATCCAGGTTCGAAACGAGCTTTGGATATATTTTCGCGACACGGTAAGGAAGGAGGCGTGAACTTCCTGGTTAAATGCACTTCCGCGGTGCTCTGTGACAAGACCGTTTGGTCTTCTTGGGGCACCTAAATAACAAAATAAAGAAAATAAAAAAGATTTTAAAGAGAAAGATCACATTAGAAAAACAAACCTGACCATATTTAGGTTATTAAAAAAGTTCCAGGATATAATTTTTTTTTAAAGTTTTATATTATATTAAAATCTATGAAATAAATTGCAGAAGAAAAACTTTCTTAACAATTAAACATAAAAGATAAAATATTAATAAAATTTGATACGAGTATGAACATATCTTTTATTGTTTTATGAGACGATAATTTAGTAACTTTTCAGACGACATTTTTTATCATCTTTTATGATCTTTTAGACTACTTTGATTCATTTTGTTCATAAAAAAATTATTTTGCAATTCAATAAAATAGATTTTATTAGGAAAAAAAGTGGATTACGTTTAACTTTTTAAATTTTATCAATTTAAATGTATTAAAACTAATTTTTATAATTAGTTTAGAAAAATCTTTTTAATTGTCAAAAATTTAAGATAATTTATCAACTTTAAATAAATTTTAATCTAGAGGCCCTAATAGATTAGCGTTACCTCTTGCGCCTAATGTTTGACGCACATGGCAATTACTAGAAACGCGCTCTCGAAATCATTTCTTACGATAGAAATACGATGTTATAACAATTTGATACTAGATAGAAAAAATTTGCACGATTTTTTTAGAGCTCAAAAATAAATTGCTCTTTCACGTATGATAGATTCTAAACCCTGCAAATATTGTGCAGAATCTGAGCTGTAAAAGTGTTTCGAGAATGTAACTGCTTTTAGCGGTAAACATCAAACATTTTAAGTCGTCGCTCATAATCGTCGCTCGTTATCATCGCTTATAACTTTCAAAAGATTTAAACAAGAAACAAACTTCACGTCATTCAAATTTTGCTGATAAACTTTGAAGTTGTTTTAACATTAAAAGTACTTTGGAAAGAAAAAAACAAACGTTTAAATCTATTTCAGTTCGAGTGGTATATTGTTTATTTACCTACGTAACAGCAAAAATAAAAAATTAAGAAATTAAAATACTATTTGGGTTGAACGGGTTCAACATAACTGCTTAAATATATGAACTAAACATAATCACTTCAGTTGGTATCCTAAACATAACATTTATTAACGTTAATTTAATAAGAATGCAGTACTGTCGATTTTAATTTTGTTAGTTCTGAACTGTTCCCGACAAGAAATTTTAATGTCGGTCATATATGACAATGCACATTGACCATATATACACCACTCTCCTTCAGGGAATAGCATCGGCGAGGTTTATGCGAGCCAAAAATATTTATAGCATTAAAATCAAAGTAAATAAAGACGAAAACCACACTATATTTTAACGGGTAAGTTTCTAGCCTAAAGAGCAATATGTTATACTTTTTGTATTTCTTTATAATGTTGTCACAAATACATAAATACATACAAAAACTTGTCATAAAGTTTGTAATTTATCCGTTCCGCATTCGTTCTACACACCATTACAACCTGATGAATTATGTAATAAAGCGGTCTCTCTTATCTCTTTATCTAGCTCATTTACAATGTCTTCAAACAGTAGCTAAAAAAAGTTTAGTATGAAATCGGAGTATAAATAACATTAAAAAAATAAATCAAAAACAATGGAAGTTTGCTTACATTGTCATTCACTTACGAATCTTTTTATTATTATTGTTTATTTTTTAATTGCTCTTTTTTAAGCTGCTTTCTTGCTGCAATCACAATGTTGAAGATATTTTTCTCTTCATTAAAAAAACTTTATTTGTAAATTTTAGCAAAAATTTATGTTAGAAAACAACTCTAAAAATTATTTATTACAAATCCTCTGAAACAGACGAACAAAAAAAAAATTGTAAACCGCATGATGTCATGGAATATTTTTGCGTTTTTTACAATTTACTATTTTTATAATTTATAATAAGGTCAAATTTGGCCTTATTCACATAATTATGCCACTTAATTGTTATATCTTTAATTATATACGTAAAAAAAAAAGATGTAGCTATCGTATATAAAATATACATATAAAACACTTGATCTTGCCGCATTTTATATTTTGCAAAATATAAAATGCGGCAAGATCAAGTGTTTTATATGTATATTTTATATACGATAGCTACATCTTTTTTTTTTTACGTATATAATTAAAGATATAACAATTAAGTGGCATAATTATGTGAATCGCATTGTCTGTTTCATACGTGTGTTACACACTGATCACTAGTTTGTATGGATCACTAGTTTATATGGATCATAAACTAGAATTTCATACTTTTGTTCCACTTATAAACTATATAATCACATGTGAACCACATATACTTTCTTGTCGGGTTATTGCTATACAAGTATTGCTATTATCATCATACTGTTCAAGTGAAAATTCAATCGTGAAAACCAATGAAAATCATGCATGACAGAAAAAGATGTGATCGATGAGCAAAAGTAAATGTCTTAGAGAAAACTGGGGTTTCCAAAAATGGGGTTTCCAAAAATAATATTGAAAAAACGTAAAAGTAATAACAAATATGGTTCGTGGTTTTGAACATCAACAGCATTATCCAGAGTCATACTTTAATTGTTAAGTGATTACGGTTTAAAAAATAAGTTCTATATGGTTACATCATAAATGCACAAAAAATTGCTTTTAAAATTGTGGACCTGTCAAAAATTAGTTTTACAAACTTTTGAATAGAATTTATTAATATAATTAAACGAAAAGTGGGTAATACAAAAAGCCGACAATATGAAAACCTAACAACTTCGCACCATCAAGGTTAAGATTATGTACTGCTGAAACAAAAAACGGGTATAGAGATTGTGTAAGTTATCCCCAAACTAAAAATTTATTTAAAAAATAGCTGGTAAATTTAAACTTGTAGTCGGTAAATTTGAAACTTTATTAGGCAGTCGGCAAATTTCAGAAAACGAGGGCCCTTTTTTTATATATATACATAGCCGATAGTCGGCGAAAATCAGTTATGTCACCACCCCTTCAAGATCTCTTCGGGACGGCCCTGACTGTTTTGAAAGTACTTTTTGCGTTCACTGCATGTTTAATTACTATTTTTTATTATATAAAGTTTTTATTTGTTTTATGTCAAAGTTTTACAGTGTTGCATAATTTGGCAGACTATAAGCGTCCAATAATTTAGACCTACGAATCATTTAGAACATGTAAACTTGCTTTTATAAGTCCGTTCTTATCTTATTGTCGCCACTTTTTATATTGATGTTAAAGTGTTTTTATAGCAAACTGGTATGTTATTTCACTTTTGTTTGAATTTTAAACAAACACTTTAAACTTTTAAACTAAATTTCATTTAAATAAATTTTTTAAAACTATTTCTAACCTAACTACGTAACTACTTAAATTGTTTTTAACGTAACTACGAGCATTGAAATTGTTTTTAATGTTAACAAGCTTTGAATTACAAATTTTTGCATATTTTTATTAAACAGTATGGTTTTAATCTTCAGCTTAAAATTTAAATTCCTTATTTTTGTCAAAAAAATGTCAAAACAAACACAAAAACACATATCTTCGTTAATAAACAACGCGTTAAACGTTCATTATACATCCTTGATTTGCTTGTATAATACGTTAAATATATAAAAATAAACGATTCTTTCATGTTTTAGAGAAACTTCTTCATTTTAGTATTTACTTGCGTCAAAATAAAATATTACGTTCGTGTATGGGCATTTTATTTGCGTCAAGTTTAAATAGATCTACTAGACCGTAGACTTTTTTGATGTTTAAGCTAAGCAATTTTAAAACATGAAGAAAACTTATTTAAGTATGTTTATATATATGAGGAATGAGGATGCTATGCAAAAAATTGCGGTGATTGGAGACTGGGAACAACAAAAAACCCAAAACGTTAGTCCCCCAGCCCCAAATAGGAGGGCAAAGAGTTAAATTTGTTTTGTTTTTTAATCTTAAACTTAATTTATAAACATCGAAGAATTTCAAACTTGATTCAATTATCTCTTGTTGTTCGGTTTTTATGACCTTATAAAGTTTACACCCATCAAATTGAGGGGGCTGTAAACTTTATACGGTCATAAAAGTCGATCAACAAAAGATTATTGAATCAAATTTGAAACTCGTTGATAAATATAAATTAAGTTTAAGATTGAAAAAAAAAACAAATTTGACTCTTTGCCCTCCTATTTTTTGGGGTTTTTGTTGTTCCCAGTCACCAATCACAGCAATTTTTTGCATAGCATCCTCATTCACTCCCTATGTTATAAAAAGTTTATAAATATATGTTTAAACAGAAAACACTATAGAAAAGTGTCAACTCCTTATAAAGTTCAGAACCCATGAAACCTGACAAAATAAATAATTTTTGGTAACAAATGCACCTTTTCGTAACATAGGCACCATGCCATTAAGTGACTTGAGATTGACAATTTTCAAAAGTTGTCACTTGCAATAGGTATTTTTTTTGATTCTTGCACAAAACTGCACAAAATGTAATATGGGGATAATCTTTTAAAATAGACATTTTAATCCATATTTAAAAAAGTCACCAATAAAAAAATATGTCCCAAACATGTAATTTAACTTGATCTAACTTTGTTTTTAATAAAACAAAAGCGTCACAGTAAGAATAGTCAGACTTTTACACAACTTATATGTGCCCATTCTTTTGTGCCTATTCTTTAAACTTTAGGCAATGAATCCAGTCTTTTTTTAAAATCTTTTCTGCATATTTTACTTTGGTTTCGGTATTATACTTCGGTTTCAAAATTTCAAACAAACAACATTGTTTCTGTTTTTTCAATTTAGTACTTTGTTTAACCAGTTTTTTTTTATTTATTTATTTATTTTGCATATTTTACATATTTACATATATTACATTTTTACTTATGTTTTCGAATTTTCAACACTGAGTTGTTAACAAACAGAAATGAATTGAGGTGTCTACTCCTTTGAACTTTTTTCAATCTAGAACTAATGTTGTTATCTGCTGAAAGCTTTTTCATCGCAGACAGGTCTTTCTTTAGCTTTTTTGACGAGTTTTATAAAAAATCTGTAGTAATTTATGAATTGTGTTAGGAAGACAGCTTATGAGTATAAATGTTTTTAGCATTAACAACATTTAATTTTTATGTAATCTGTTTCCATCCCAAATCATTGAAATAGTTTTTTTTTTTTTAAAGGTGTTGGATATGTTTTAACCATTTGAGAAAAATTCCTTTATTTATCCTGCTACTTTATCCCTGCTACCACCATATTGAATTGTAATACTATCTATTATCCCAAAACTAAACATATAAATATCGTTAAAGATATTAATTTTTTAAATTTAGATTTTCGAATAGTTTTTTAAATAAATTTAAATAAAAATATCTGCATACTGCATGGCTAAAACAAAGAAAATTGGTAAAAAAAAAATTAGTTTATAAATGCGAATAGCTGTCCTAGGCTACCCTTCACGCAAATGACCGGTTCCACCCAATCATGCCTCAATTAAGCAGCCGTCGCGCAGTGGTTAAAGTGCTTGCTTTAGAAGCAAGAGATCCAGGGTTCGAAGCGAGCTCTGGGAATATTTTGCGCCATTGGTATAGAAAGAGGTGTGAACTTCCTAGTTAAATGATCTTCCGCGGAGCTTTGCGACAAGACCCTTAGGTCTTGTTGGGGCACCTACAGTAGCATGCAAAAGTAACTGGACAAGAGCATAACTTGAGATAACTTTTGAATGAAAAGTCCAATTTCTTTCAAATTTTCTCTAAAATGTCAAAAAATTGATTACAAATCTAAAAACAAATGAATTTTTACTAAATTTAAGCAATCTAATCTTAAAAGTTCATTTAATTAAATTATGCGCGTGCAAAAGTATCCGGACAGAAATAAAAAAATTTGAATTAGATTTTTTTTTAAACATTTTTAAAGTTGAAAATGCTTTATTTTAAAATAAATTACTTTAGTACTTCGTCGGGAAGTCCGTAGCATTGATTACTGCTTGAGAGTGACAAGGTATTGAGTCCACCAGCTTCATAATCACAATAATTTTGATTTTCCCCATTCTTGTTTCAGAGTATTCAATAAATTATGTTTACTTGTTGGTTTTCGACCTGAAATTTATTGATCAATCAGCTTACATAGACATTCAATAGGATTAAGGTCAAGACTTTGCAATGTCAATTCCATTAATTGAATTTTTTGTTTTTGAAAAAGTCTTTTATAAAGGTTGAAGTGTCTTTTGAGTCAATATCCTATTGAAATATCCATCCTCAAGCCCTGAAAAATGTTCCACGCCAAAATGCTGTCTTGGTAAATGCTGAAATTAAAGAACTTTATAATGAAAAATGTGGTGTTAACACAATCAAACGTCTTTTAAGGTCTGCAAATCTACTTGGAAGACGTCCTAAAAAGAATCTTTTTATTTATATAAAGAATTGAAAAACACTCTTAAAATTTGCTAATGAACATTTGATTTGGGCAAGAAAACAGTGATTGAAAGTACTATTTAGTGATGAATTTAAGTTTATGTTATTTGGATCTGATAATATTAGATATGTCCGTCGACCAAAAGGCCATAAAAACGACCCTAAATACCAGCTACTAACAGTAAAGCGCAGAAGTCGAAACGTTTGTTTGATTTAAACAGAGATTGAATCGGTCCTATCCATTTGATTGATGGCATAATGGACAAAAATATGTACAAATATATAGTTAAGAATGTTATGCTACCACATGCTAAAGACAAAATGCCTCGAGGAAGGATGTTTTAGAAGAACAATGACCCAAAGCACACTTCAACCCTTGTGTGAACAACAACAAACAAGTAAACGTGATTTATTGAATACTCTGAAAAAGGAATGGGAAAAATAAAAATTTTTGTGATTATGAAGCTTGTGGACTCAATGCCTTGTCACTGTCAAGCAGTAATTAATGCTAAGGACTTTCCGACAAAGTAGTGAAGCAATACCTTAAAATAAAGCATTTTCATTTTAAAAAATGTTTAAAAAAAGAAATCTTATTCAAGTTTTTTTTTGTCCGGATTCTTTTGCGCGCGCATATTTTAATTAAATAAACTTTTAAGATTAAATTGCTTAGATTTAATAAAAATTCTTTTGTTTTTAGGTTTGTAATCAATTTTTTGACATTTCAGTGAAAATTTGAAAGTTGAACTTTTTATTCAAAAGTTATCTCAAGTTATGCTCTTGTCCGGTTACTTTTGCACGCTACTGTAAATCAAAATTAAAAATTAAAAATTACAAATAGTCGCATTGACCGACAACAGAAAAATTGCAAAGGGTGCGGCTAAATCTCTAAAAAATATTTTTTTTTAATAGTTACTTCAACTTTTTTTTTTTGTCCTCGATAAAAATGTGGAAAGTGAAATACTATAAGATATTCAATAAGCTAAATATTATAGTATAATATTTTACAGGATTTCACAAAGGTTTATTTACTAAGACCAATGAACTGAAACTATTTGATATGTGAAATTGTCAAATAATAAATATGCAATTGGTTCGTTGGTTTCATAAAATTAATTTTATTAGAAATTTGGCAGCATTAATTCAACGTGGTTTACCACATTAATATGTACGGTGTGAAGGCTTCGATTTAGGAGCCATCATGGCAGGGAATTTCAAAGAAGTTCAAGCCATACTTAAAAGTAAGAATCCACTTGCTAGATTTTAAAAACAATACAGATATTTATATATGCAATTCATCCTCTTTGTCATTGAGTAGATGGGACAAAATATCCTCAGTCAATAAAAGCAGCCTAAAAAAGCGACTCTAGATTGTGTTCCAGAGAAAATGCTGAAAATGCTAAATATAAGCAAACTTTTTTAATATCATAAATTTAAATGAAGAATTTTTTTAGTGACGCATTATATGTTGAAAATTCATAGCACCGTCTATGATAAATGCGTTTATAACTATTTATAATTTGATATTGGAAAAAAATAAAAAAAATGTCAGCTAAGCAATATAAAAAAAAGACCAGGTTGTTTATCAATCATCGTTGTTGATAAAAGAGCTTGTAAATGATTTTGAAAATTTAAAACAATAACAAAATCTATAAAAAATTTTGCCGAAATAGACAAAACGTGTATTAAATGGAAAATTAAACTAGTTTAAAAAAGAAAAGCAAAATGAAAACGAATGCAAAGTGAGCATACAGAATAATGAAAGATCTAACTGGGATAAAATTCAAAATTTTTCATTCATTAACGATACATTTAAAAAAAATATATCAAAAGACATTAATTTTCTGACTGACAAAACGATTCAATCTTTTGTAATGAAGGATTTTTTTCTCGGCTGGAGCAGGCATAACCAAACAAACTAAAGATTTTAATCAAACCAAGTGAAACTTGATCAAGCCTAGAATTCCTAGTTTAGGAATTACTCCAACATTTGAAGAAAATATGCACATACTTCACTGTTACTAGGGGTTTGTATTTTAAATTCCATCAATTAAACCAGGTTATTTGTTGTATAACAGTGTTTTAAAAAGAACGAGTTAACCACTGATACGTGTGCGTTTACCACTTATATGCAAACGCAATGTCAGCTGTAACTATTTTTTGGATTAATGCAACACCCATGATTTAGTTTTGATTCACAACTCTTTGTAGCTTTATTCCATTAGATCTAAATAAACTCAAACAGAACTGTGGTTCTTTGCACCAATCAAATTTATCTATATTGGATTGCAATAGTCCTGCAATTCTAATGTACATGCACCTGTCAAATAATTCAAAAATATGATTAGTGGAACTCCAAACCCAGTGCAATTGTGCCAATTAAGATAAAAATGCTGTTAATACAACAGTATACCCAAGCGAACTAACAAAAAATGCTAAAACCCAATAAGCAACATTGGTAAGCAAGGAGGCGTAAATTTCTATTTAAATGCTCTTTCGAAGTGCTTTGTGATAAGACCGTAAGGACTCCTGGGAGCAAATTAATAACCACAATAGTTTTGAAACAATTCTAAACATTCTTCTGTTGGTGCTTGTTTTGCTATCCTAAAAAATTAGCAAGCGATAATTAGTAAGCGATAATTAGTAAGCGATAATTAGTAAGCGATAACTAGTAAGCGATAATTAGTAAGCGATAATTAGTAAGCGATAATTAGTAAGCGATAATTAGTAAGCGATAATTTTTTTTTTTTAGTTTTTATTTTAGGTGCCCCAAGAAGTCCTAACGGTCTTGTCACAGAGCTCCGCGGAAGTGCATTTAACCAGGAAGTTCACGCCTCCTTCCTTACCGTGACGCGAAAATATGTCCAGAGCTCGTTTCGAACCTGGATCTCCTGCTTATAAAGCAAGCGTTCTAACCACTGCGCCACGGCCGCAAATTAATTAGTAAGCGATGTAGTAAGTAAATTAGTAATAGTAAGTAAAAATAGTAAGTAAAAAGCGATGTAGTAAGTAAATTAATTAGTAAGCGATGATTAGTAAGCGATAATTAGTAAGGATAATTTTTGCTTTGTCATTTTTATATTCATCAGTATATGTGTGAGTTTGATAATGTTCGGATAATATATGTCATTTACCAAGCGGAGTTTTATAAAGTCAAAAACTTCTGCTTTGCTTAGTTACGTTTAGTTAAGTGCATTCATTTTATTCAGAAAAATTCATTTGTTTATTACATACTAAATGTAGTGTTAATGTTGAACAATAAAAGTTTTTTTCTTTTTTTTTCTTTTTCTTTTTTATACCTGTTTTAAAATGCCTATTTATTTTTATCAAACCTCATAAACAACAAAGTTATTTAACAATTTTCAACATACTGCCTCAAAAGTATTTCTACTAATCCGTCATTAGTTATTGACGGGAAGCATAAAAGCTGTTCTGTAACAATTGTTTGATATTTTTTGAAGATTTTTTAACTTTAATTAGAATAAAAATAATATAAAGATAAAATTACCGTTTTCTAAAAATTAAAAATTAAGTTTACTTATTTACAGTATTGAAGCAACGTTAAATAGTTTTAACCATTAGTTTTGGTTAGGTTGTAACTCGGTTTAGACTGATCAAACATAAAGAGTTTACTTAATTTTAAACGTTTTTGAAGCAATAGAAAACAAAAATATTGTTATAAATATTATGAAGAGAGGGAATAATAACATAATATAAACAATCCTAAACAGCTAGCTTTTTTGTTTCCTTTTCAATAGCATTTTAATTATTTGAAAACTTTATATAAGAGACCTCTCATTAAGAGTAAATGTTTTGTTGCCGCCAGAGTTAGTTCCAAAATACTAGCAGAAAATATTCAAAGACAAACATTTGAGGAACAACAAAGCGATAAGCAAACAAAGTGACGTAGTCAAACTAATTGAATCAGTTATTTCAGAAACCCCGTAAATCACACTTTCTTGTTCTGTTTTAAGATAATATATTTTCACCAAACATTCAAGTCTGTGATGCGTACAAAATAAAAATCTAAAATAAAAACAAAATAAAAGTTTTATTTCAATTTTGAAAATAGTTTAAAATTGTTATCTTGGCAATAATCACATCGTGTAAGAATTTTCTTGCGGTTAGCTTGCAGTTGGAGTTTTCGAACTTTATCGGTTCAATTGAACACAACCATAAGTAGATTAAAAGTAAGTATATAACATTAATAACATTTCTTAGGCATAGTAAAGAAACAAATTTACTAATCGAAGCTATGAAACAACAACAGCGACAACAGCTGGCACTGATAAACTAGAGTTTGTTTGTGTATTATAAATAGGTTACTTTCAGATATGGGCAAACTTTAAACTTTAAAATGTTCATTCTGTTTTTAAATAATGAAGTGTAAATGTTTTTCCTAAAAAAAATTCGAAAAAGTAATCTAAATCGAAAATGTTTCACAAAGTTGATGCTTTATAAAAAAAATTTTAAAAATGCAAAAATGTGTTTTGACGTTAAAACAAAACAAAATTTTAAACGATTATTATTAAAATATTAACGATTTTTTAGATTCTTCCTTATCTTATTAAATTGAAGTAATCTATTTTCACATTTTGTTTACCTTAGTTATGCGTCTGGAAAACAGTTCCAAACAAACGACTAAATGCAAAACTCATTCTGAAACTATCTGGTTAAAAGCTCCAAAATTAAACCAATTTGTCAATTTGTTTCAAAATTTAACTACTCAAGTTCTCAACCATCTACCCCCTCCCTTCCGCTTTTCTCGTAATAAACTAAGTAAGTAATATATAAGATAAATAAATATATATTTCATCATTTTCTTTTTTTTTTTTTATAATTTATTCACCAAATAATATTTTTGTCTTATCAAGTCAATCTGTAAACACTTGGTGTTAAATAAACGTTGTTAAGTTTCATTTAAACTTGCGATGTCAGATGACGATGTTACAAAACCATTTTGTAACATCGTCAGGTCTTTACCGTTGATAATGTTAAACTTTAAAGTTAGAAACACATTATAAATGTTTTCTTAATTAAAACAAGTTTTAACAGCTTATCTGCATTATTTCTGTTCTTTGTAAGAAATACTTTACTTTTCAGATAAGCATTAACGCAACTAAATGTTTTCTGACAATTTCAAGAATATACTTTAAAGAGAGTGTAGGCGGAATTAATAATGCTGGTATTTTTAATTTTACAAAGATCTATTATTTCATGTTTTAATTAAGTTATATTTTTTACGTATTGAAATATAGAACTTTGATGAAGGAAGTACGATGCTCGGTGAGGGATCTTCAGTTATTGAATTTAACTTGATAAATAAACTATAAACATGCTTGTTGAAGGGGAACTTAAATCCTCTAGAAATTTGTTCTTTTTAAGTTTATTTGATTCAATTGATTTTGTTGATAATATTTTGACATTTGAACCTTTTTTTTTTGCAATTGAATAAATATTTCTGTTGTCACAGAGGAGGGTTTACGAAGGTAACGATTGTTGAAATATTTTTCTGCAATTTTTAACTTTTTATTTTATATTTATATTATTTTTTTTTATTGTTAAATCTAATAAATTGTTTATATTTTATTATATTTTATATTATTCTCACATACAGTTTTATTTTACTAATTATATAAAAAATCGGAAAATGTACCTTAATTTTGCACTTAGAGTTGGCTGCGAAGATTTTTTTTAGCATTAACATATGAAAAAAGTTTAGTACACGTCTGCGTTACTTATTTTAGAAACATTGTCAAATCCATGCAGTCGTTTTAAAACGATTTTTGTAGCAAATCTATAAATATCTTATGGAATTAGAGTATGGATTGTATCTAGTAAACGTTTTAAAGTCAAAAACAAACCCGCATATTAAGTAAACACTATGTTTGTGAGTGTTTTTGTATGTAAGCAAGATTTTTATCAATTTTTATATAAAAATATATTTATTTTATTCGAAAAGATTTATAAATAAAATTTTTAAATAGTTTATTAAAGAGTTATTCTAAATATCTTGATTTATTCACAGATTTATTCAAATACTTATTTTAAATCTGGTCGATGTAATTTTATTTAAGCCTTAGATTACGTTTCAAATTAAAAAGTAAAATTTCATTGGTTCAAATAGCAAGTTAATTTTCATTGGTTCAAATCCTTAACAACTTAATTACTTCTGTTATTTAAAAACAACGATTATTAAACTATAGATACACCAGCGCTTAACGTTGTCCATTCACTTTGAACAGTGCAAATAATAACAAGCCTTTTTGCATATTTACTTAATATTTCACGCGGCTATATGAACAATCAGACAAGCTCACGAGTATGCTCTATTAAATAGAAGTTATATTATGCAAAAAAAAAATTTTTTAATGCAAAATATTTGTTTTAAGATTGAAAACAAAATAAGTGAAAATAAAAGATTGGATAAAACTTTCTTTAAGGTATTTTTAAATTTTAATATGTATTTAACTGAAAGCCGAAATTAGTTTTTAACAGTATAATTAGTATAACTTATGACTTCAGTATAATTATTATTTTACAGTAACTAAATAATGAATTATAAATAAAATACGAAAAACAATACTCACATGTAAATATTTAAATATAACACACTGAAATTCTCCTACTGCCCCGGTAGCATCTAATACGGCAGTAAAGTAATTTTTCCTCCTAATAACTGAATCAAACCAAATATTTTTTGGAGCTGTTTTTTTCTTCAAACAAAAGGCAATCTAGAACTTATTGTTCTCCGAACTTTTGTATGTTAATACCTAATTCATTTAACAATGGTTTGATAAAAACTGCGCTCTTCAAAATTAATAGCCATATAAAGTTAACCACCTCCTCTAAACGAGAGGGTGTAAACTTTACATGGATATAATTACTGAACATAATAACATTTTTTTTATAAAATGTTTAATCCTTGAATAAATTTTCATATATGGTAGGAAATTAGAAAATTTGTTTTCAAAACACAAACTCCCATTTTTAAACAAGGTGGTTACTGATTTTGGTTACTTTATTTTAAACCTTAATTTTTCTTTGCTATACTCTTATGATAGTAATAAAATTATATTGACTTAACTCTAAAACTCAACTCTAAGTACATCGATATATCTATTTTTGTTCTCATCCAGGCTCATATAACATCGTTATATAGCATACGTATGAATATAAAAATGTTTAAAATTTACAACTTATCTGGAAGTTAATTTGAATAATATTATATTTTAGAAATGCCCCTATTTAGAGTAACTCAATAAAAGAAGAATGTTATTGAAAATTATTTCAAACATTAAATGAATTTTACTTTATCTTGCTGATTTTTTTTCTCAGTGACTGAGACAAAAAAATCAAAAAGGTAAATTAAAATGTTCATCAACTGTTGATGATACGTTGATGATACGTTAATGATACGTTCAGAAAAACATTTCATAGTTATTTAGATCTGTCTTTACTACTATATTAATAAAAGTTTCTAATTCCCGCAAATTTTATTCCCATTATTATATTGTGACATTAAAAATTGGTATTTAAAAAGATGTCATTTTATGAATGACCCCAAATTGTATGATGCGTAGGATTGTGATAAGATGAAGCAGGTTTCATGGTAAATAAAATATATTAAAAACATAAAAAACTGTAACCGAGTGATCTCTTTTTGCTATGAAACGCATGAAAACGTATCCTCGATAAATATCAAATAATAAATGTTTTAATTATATTATGGCACTACATAATTGTAAAAATAGAAAAAATACAATCTATATCATTAATGTTAATGCATCCATATTATTAATATTACACTCTGCGTAATGAGTGTTACTATTCATGTGATTAATGTTACACTCCATATAGTTGATTAATATTACAATTCCTCTGATTAATGATAATATATCCATATGAATCATGGTATCCTATGTTATCCATTATAGTATTCATAATCATATGATATCATTATAGTTAATACATCCATATGATTAGAGTTACCAGATGGAGAATAGAGTGCCGAAGCTATAAAAATAAAGATTTTTACTGTGTTTTCTTTTGTAAAATCCGGACATCTGGCAACACTACGTATAATTATTGTTAATGCATCCATATAGTTAATAATATTTGTGTCAATAGAATCCATAAGATTAATGTTAGGTTTTTATTTATTTTTTTTATTTGATTTATTTAACTTTTATTTCGCTGATTAAACAATATTACAATTTTTCATATAAAATAAATAACATCGTAAACATAAAAAACCTTTATAAAAAACGTTTTTAATCTTTTTAATTTATAATATATATATACTGTTATAATCAGTCAGGGACTCAAAGAAGGTAAGGATGATGCGTTTATCATCACAACCTTTTCATAAAGCCCCTTTAGTCACTATTGAAATAAAAATAAAAAACACTTTAATTTTTAAAGAAAAATAAAAAATTTAATAAAATTAAAACACATAAAAATAAAAAATAAAAAAATAAATAAAAAGAAAAAAATAAAAAAATCTGAAAACAAATACTGTAAACTATAATATATATGTCAGGAATTAAGGAGATGCATTTTAGTTTGTTGTTTAAACAATGAAATGCTTTTTAGGTCTTTAATATTTTTATTTTGGAAACGATTCCATATTGATGGACCTCGGTTGGTAATCAGAAAACTTGACTGCTGTGATTTAATTTTTCCTAGTTGATAGTCGTTCCTGGTATTTGAACGCAGATTATATTTTTCAGAAAATGATATAAGAAAGTTATCTGAAAAAAACGCTTGGTAGAAGATTGTTTTTATATTTATACATAAAAATTAATATCTGTAATGTGTTAAGTTTCTCAATATCTAGAACCATCATGCTTTTCATCACTGGGGCCGGGTTTACTAACCTATTTAAATAATTAATTGCTTTGCATGCTTGCATGCAGCTTCCAAAATATCTTTCTTGCTTTCTAAATTATCTTTTCGAAGGAAAGCCAATACATCCCTAACTAGGACAATGCTTTAATGCCCTCTGATCAAAAACTTAGATTTTGTATTTTTATGGTAAAATCTTATTGTCAAATATCATTTAAAACCTTTTAACTAAATATTAAGTTTTCATTAAGACTTGAAAAAGAAATAAAAAAATCAAGTTATTAAATTGTGATTCAAATCAACTATAACTCAACTACTGCGAGGTAAAAGATAAAAGCAACAACAACAAAAATTTAAAAAAGTTTGTATTTTCTTTCAAGATGGTTTCAAGCAACGAAACTTATGCTTTTTAAATATTAAAATTAGCAGAAAAGACTATAGCAAATTAAAAAACAATTATTTTAAAAAAATAGGTAAAATGTATATTTAAGTTTTTAAGTTCTTAAATAAATGTTAATACTTTATGTAGAAATTTTTGACTATGAAATAGATTTTAGATTTTTTAATTTGATTTGATTTAAATTTTTTTGAATATAATCAAACCGTGCAATCGAGCACAAAACGTAAACCTGGGTCTCAAAAGAAGCGTATTTTCATAGAGATTTTAAAAATGTTATTCATTTGTAATAAATATTAGTTTTTTTTGTTTTATTACTGAATATCATTCTGTTGAAATTTTTTTAAGAGCCTTTATCATTTTTTTCACATATTTTTTTTGTAATTATATTTTAATTAAAAATTTTTATCTTTTCTAAAATCTCTATGAAAATACGCTTCTTTTGAGACCCAGGTTGACATACTTTTGAATAACTTTTTTTTCGACAATATTAGGGACTTTACCTTAAATACTAAAGATTTGAACCCAAATATCTTTACAACTTGACGTGATGGTGAAAAATGGTTTGCATATTTGAAATCAGCATATTTAATTTGTTTTAAAAAACCACCTAGTTAACAAGATATGCACAATAAAATTTTATTTGCTTATCAGTGTAATCTAATCAAATTCGATTAGAATCAAAGATCGCAGTGCCATGAGAGGGAGTTGTAAGGGGCTTTAGTCCCCCCCCACTTTTTTTTTGTTTTGTTTCAAATAAAGCATAAAATGTAAAAATGCAACCCCTTTGATTACATTTTGATTATATTGTTTTTTTGCCTTGGTATGCAATAAACAAAATAAATAAATTAAAAGCTTACAATTAACATAAATTATAAGCTAATACTTTTAGATAAATTTTAAAAAGTGCAAACTGATTTAGATTTTTCTAGCTTGCGCAACGAGTTTTATATCTGTCTCGATTATACAACTAGTAACATTAATTTTAACTAATTATCCTAATTATTACTCAAAGTCATTTTTGTAGAGACGCAGCAAATAGAGCATAGATTGAAAAAAGTTTAGATTGGGGGTATGTTTCACTCATAAATTATTGATATAATCTCTACGTATATGCACTTTATGCCTATGTACAACTTTTATATTGCATTTTATTACACTTTTTACTTTTTGATGAATATATCCATTAAAGTAAAAGTAAAGTAAAAACAAGATTCGATATGAGTAACGCGTATCGAATATTGTCTACACATATTGATGTACAATAACTTGAGTTTGACAGTTAAGCCATAGTGTTATGACAATCATAAATGTATAAAAAAGAAAAAAAATGATATATTATTTTCTAATGTACAGATTCACCAATTATAGCCAGCAACCGCCCTCTTCAAAAAATTTATTAAGTTTGCAGTGTGTCATTCAGTTTTATAAAAATAAATGTTAACATGTGTAATTTTTTAAATTTATTTTATTTATTTTTTCTTCTTCAGATATACCATATAAAGATACATTTATTATCGTGAAAAAAAAAAAAAAAATATGTACAAAATTATTACGTATCAGATTGATAAAAATACATTGATATAATATTGATACAAACTTTAATATAAATTTTGGCATAATAACTATTATACATGTTTATTTTTCCAAGCTATAATATCTAAAAAATGAAATAAAAAAAGATTCAGCATTTTAGGTATAAAACTCCACAAAAAAAAAAATCATTTCGCAGGTTCCCTAAATAGCGCCATTTGGCGTATTAGGTATATATATATGTAGAAAATAAAACGTCGTGATTTTCAATACTTTAAGTTTTATGTTATTGCAATCATCAGGTGAAATATAATTTTATCGTTAAAATAATTATACACAAATGGAACTAGTTACGTAAAACTAAACATAAAAAAATATATTTTTATGTATAATATTTTATGTATAATATTATGTATAATATGTACAATATATTTTTATGTATAAAAAATATATTTTTATTAACTAGTTTGCAACTAGTTCCATTTTATAGTTCAAAATTGTGAAAATCACGTAGATTCATTTTCTACATATATATATATATATATATATATATATATATATATATATATATATATATATATATATATATATATATATATATATATATATATATATATATATATATATATATATATATATATATATATATATAGACCACACTTTTTGGGTGATTGAGGTAACACAATTTTATTATAGTGACAATACACAACTACAAAGATTACATCACATTATTTTGATCTATCGGTAGAAAAAAAGCTCAAACAATCATTTAAAAATAAAATAAAGTTTAAAGTAACGATTAAGTATTTATTTAAAATTTAAATATTGAAATCATTGGTTTTAACACGATGAGTTATTATACAACAGGCCAGTTATTATGCAACACGCAAACAAAGGAAGGATTAAAGCTGTTTTTTGTTTTAAAAAATGGAAAATAATAATTAATAAATCTTGCAATAATCTGATAAAATATACTGTTGCTATCCCACGCAACAATAAAAAAAGTAAGAAAAAAAAAAAAAATTGAATAAAGTTATTGAATGACTAATTAGATCTTATAAATAATTAAATAGTTAGAACTTATTTTGAATGCATAATCATTACAATTAAAATATAATTAATCTTTCCATCATTTTAAAATTGTTTTTAAAAATTTTTTTCCTCATTTATTTGTCTACATATAAAAAATGTTTAACAGAACTATAAAATTAAAGGTTAAACGTTGTAACAATGATGAAGAAAACGAAGTAGCTGTAATTTTAATGCAGCCGTATTAACTTTGGAATGTTTAAGAACTAAGAAAGATAAATATTAGAGTGCGAAAAATGTTCTGAAAGTTTAGATTTCTTGTAAACTATTATAGTTCAAATACAGGTATTTTAATGCATATATATATATATATATATATATATATATATATATATATATATATATATATATATATATGCATATATAATATATATATGCAGTATATATATATATATATATATATATATATATATATATATATATATATATATATATATATATATATATATGCATATATATATATATATATATATATATATATATATATATATATATATATGCATATATATATATATATATATATATATATATATATATATATATATATATATATATATATATATATATATATATATACATATATAATACTACAAAACATTTTAAATTATTTATCAAAACTAATTATTAGCAAAAAAATTTAGAGGGCCTTAAACATGTAAACAAAATTAAAGCCTTATCCCAAAACGCCACAGTTTTGTAAAATTACTTATATTTAGAGAGAATTAAAAAAAAAAAAAAAAAGCGCTATTTTCTACTTTACTTGGTTTACGGTATGATAATGATTGCGGTAATTAAGGACCAAGGAAGCTTTGTCCCCTTCTTTGTCCCACTTACATTTTTTTACATATAAAATATAATTTATAATTTACATATTAAATATAATTTTTTTTTTTTTGTCTAACCACACACAACCCGCAAACACACACTCCAGATTAAAACCAGCGCGAGATCTATGTAAAAATAAATATGACATAGCTACCATACTCAGCACGTCATGAATACAATAAAAAAAAAAAAATTAACAAACTTTTGAATTTGTGACGGAAGATGGAGTTACCGGAAAAGGTTGGGGTGACCGGAAAAGATTTATCCGCACACACCATCTTATAAATTTTTTGTTTAAAAACAAAAACAAAAACGCTTTTACTAAAAAAGATATAATTGGCTTAAAGATTAATAATTTTATGTTTTTGGCTCGTTTTAGTTAGTAAAAACATTACTTTATTTAATATTCTGTGAAAAATAGTTATTAGGAGATATGTTATTGCTTTAAAAATTTTACAAAAATGAAAAAATATTTGAGTAAACTTGTAAATAAATAGGTATTATATATTTTCATTAAAATATAATAAATAATATACATATATATCTATATATATATCTCTATATATATATATCTTTCTATATTTATATATATATATATATATATATATATATATATATATATATATATATATATATATATATATATATATATATATATATATATCTATATATCTATATATATATAGGTATATATATATATATATAAATATATATATATATATATATATATATATATATATATGTATATATATATATATATATATATATATATATATATATATAGATATATAGATATATATAGATATTAAACTTCCATTTGGTATCTGCTATGTAGTAGTTACTTAAGTTTTTTTTTTATGGTTTGTTATGAATTTCTAAAGTGAAATATATATATATATATATATATATATATATATATATATATATATTAAATTACATATATATATATATATATATATCTATATATCTATATATATATAGGTATATATATATATATATATAAATATATATATATATATATATATATATATATATATATATATATATATATATATATATATATATATATATATATATATATATATATATATATATAGATATAGATATAGATATAGATATATAGATATATAGATATATAGATATATAGATATATATAGATATTAAACTTCCATTTGGTATCTGCTATGTAGTAGTTACTTAAGTTTTTTTTTTATGGTTTGTTATGAATTTCTAAAGTGAAACAGCTCTCAGTTAGAGAAAATAATCTCCGCAATAAATTTCTGACCTTATAATATATTTATTGAAATCATATTGGTACAATACATTTAACACAAAGGTTTCACCATAGCAACATGGAAACAAGCTTGGAAAAAAGTTGCCCGACCTCAGTTAATTTTAGGTTGGTATTGCCAAATGCCAATTCTATTTCTGCATTTGGCAATGATGACCTAACTGTCCACCTAGAAGTGTTTGAGGTCGGCAAAAAATCACCGACCTTATTTCTATGTTTTATGGTAAAACCATAATCAGTGTCAGTTTTATGAAAAGAGGAGGGGCGCTAGACAAAAAAAGAGTTTAAATAAGTTTTTATATTTTATATTATGTTTTATACTTCATTTAAAAAAAATTTAGAAAAAAAAATTTCTTAAATTTTTAAAAAAGAATTTTTTTTTTTTTTTTCTTTTTCACACTATCACTACGCTACACACTAGCAGGGTTCGTACTGTACTTGGAAAACCTGGAAAATTAGTTAATTTAGGCTAAAGTCATGGAAAACCTGGAAAAGTCAGGGAAGTTATTTTTTTTCAGGGAATTCTGATTGAGAAGTTACTTGTTTTACAATTAAGCTATTATGTTTTTGTTGGTGCTACCCATTTTTTTTCCTGAAACTTATGTTTTTCTTAATGTTTATTCTTAGTCATCTTTAATAATAATATTCATACTAACTTGTATAAAAAGATCCAACTGAGCTAATAGCTAAGTTTTATAAGTTTTGTCATTCAAAGCATGTACAATTTTAGCATTTCCATTACAGTAGATAGTAATTTTAAACATTTTATAAAAAAAATTGTTAAAAATGGTCAGGAAAATTCATCTGAATTTTCAAAAAAGTCAGTGAAAAGTCAGGGAATTTTTTATAAATATTTGACTACGACCCCTGACTAGCTACACTACACGCTAGCTATACTACACACTAGCTATCTATTTATTTATTAGAATAAGAAAAAATAAATCTTAAACTGGAACTTTGTTTTTTGTTTGTTCAATGTAGTTTGCACAAAAATTTTAACTTTTCTAATCAATATCTAAAAATAGAAAAGAGAAGAAAGTGTTCATAAAAAAAATTCATTAGTTATATTTATATTTATGAAAAAATTTCAATATTTGTATTCATATTTATGAATATAATTTTTTTTGTAAGAGCCGTATTGCTCCCGTAAACCACTTTAGTAGTGAAGAATGTGGGCAAGAGTGAGAGCTGAAGCTCTCACCTACCACCGAGGCCTATCTATCTATTTATCTTTTTATCTATCTATCTTTATATATATATATATATAATATATATATATATATATATATATATATATATATATATATATATATATATATATTAACCCTCAGAATTAAAAAAAATGTAGTCAGCAATAATTATTGTCAACCTTAATCTGTTAGAAGTCAGCTAAAAATATTTACATAAATGAAAAAGTTATTTCATATTTGATATAATGCCAATTAAAAAACCAGTTTCTTGTGTTAAAACAGCATACAAAGAGGCAGCTGTGCAGCTATTATCTTATAAGAAGCTGAGCCTAGTTTACCAATATAGATGTTTTGAGGAAATTAAAGACATGTTATCACTGTATCAAATTATTGAATTAGGCACCATGATGCGGTAGAGGATCTAAAGTCTAAAAGCAAGGCATCCAACAAAGCAAAAATCTAAAGTCATGTTTTATAGGATATCTTTCTGGACTTACTTTTCTAAAGTACAGTGAAAAGAAAGAGAGAGAGAGAAAGCTACAAAACTGTCCAGATAGTGGTGTTGCAGGCATATAACAAGAATACTCAAACCTTAAGAGCAAAATTGAAAAACCAGTTTCTTGCACTAAAAAACATACAAATAGACAGCTAAGCAACTACAACCTGCTGAAAAAGTAAGTCTTGTTTACAAATGTAGAAACTTTGAGGTAATTAAGGACAATTTAAAACTGTCTTGTGTGTATATATATATATATATATATATATATATATATATATATATATATATATATATATATATATATATATATATATATATATATATATATATATATATATATACACTTTATTCCATAATTAAAATCACTTTATTCCATAATTAAAACCACTTTATTATAAAATACATATACTTAAAAAAATTGCCCAAGTATGACACAGGAAAGTATGACCTGAATTGAAATTACTAGCAAAACAATTAAAAATGTTAAAAGATATTTAGATCTTAAAAAATCTAATAAAGAAATTCAAGAATTAACCAACTTATCCTACAGCTGTGTACATAAATTATTTAAAAAAATTAATAATGGCTTAACAGATAAAGAAATATTAGGTGCCAAAAGAGGGCCGAAATTTAAGGATAACAGTATAATAAAAATTGAAATAGTCACATATTTAAATAATAACAGTAGTTATGTTCAGCAAGAAATTGTAGAAAATTTAAATAATATTGGAATCAATCGCTCACAAAGTTATGTAAGTATAATTTAAAAAATAAATGGATATACTAGAAAGAGGCTTACTAAAGTACCAATAGAAAGAAATTCTCTGAAAATTTTAAACGCCAGGCAATTATTTGCAAGAGAATTAGCAAACTATAATTATGACCAATTAGTATTTTTAGATGAAACAGGTTTTAACCTGCACACCACTACTAATTATGGATATTCATTGGTAAATCAAAAAGCATATGTTACTGTCCCAGCCAGCAAACGTGTAAATATGAGCTTGATGATGGTTATTAATATTAATGGAATAGTTTCTTATGATTTAAATGATGGTGCTTATAGTTCAGAAAGATTTAAAATGTTATTACACAAAATCTTATTCCATATTTCAGAAGCAATCCAAATCACGTTCTTATCATGGATAATTGTAAATTTCATCGCAGCAGAGATGTGTTGAGATTATTAAATGAAAATTGGATTATATTCAAGTTTTACCTGCCTATTCTCCCCAATTGAATCCCATAGAGGAAGTTTTTGGTGAAATAAAAACAACTTATAAGAGAATGAAACCATTGGCAAAAACAAGAAACACGATAAAAGAGCGCATTTGCTATCTACTAGACACCCGATCAGGTAGTTTTAGTAATTTTTACGAGCATCTGAGGCAATATTTATTGTCTAGAAATTCTTTCATCTAAAAATAAATATTGAACTTGAAAATATTTGTGGAAAACGTTTTTTATAATTTTTCATAATTTATTTGTTTTATAAAATAAAGTATTTATAATCTTGTAATAAGATGGTTTTAATTATGGAATAAAGTGATTTTAATTACGGAATAAAGTGATTTTAATTATGGAATATAGTGGTTTTAGTTATGGAATAAAATGGTTCAGATTGTGGAATAAAGTGATTTTAATTATGGATTTCATGGGAGGTCTGCCATCTGAAAACCTCTGCTCTCAACACCAAAAAATGTAAAGTGTTTAAGTGGTGTAAAAACACTCAAAGATGGTCTATAGGAGAATGTGATATTCTCTGATGAATCATCATTTACTTTATTTCTGATCTCTTGCTGGGTTTACATCTAGAGGCAGCCTAATAAAACATTTGAACCAGACTGCCTTCTTCCTATTGCAGGGTGGCCACATAGAAGTGTCATGGAAATCATTACCCCTCCCCCCAATTAAATTCTGGGTAAGGATAGGAAGAGCTCATAAACTATGGATAATGATCTTCTTAGTGGATATTTTTATGATGCTATCATAAAAATATCTGCATATACATTAACATGATCTGCATAAAACCAGTTAACACCATGGTAGGCATCTGATCGTGAAAAATTGCTTATTAAAATAAAAATTCTTAAAATGTCCTTTTATACTGGAAAAGCCTTAGCAAAGCTAAAGACCCAAACGTGCATTGTATGATATACTGGTATATCATCATGAGGACAAACTTCTCAAGCAGAGTTGGAAAATTTCAGGGATATTGCATGTCCTTTGAAATAGTATTTGGTGGTAAAGACAAGTTTAAAGAAGAATGCATTACTATGCTGGTCAAAATTGTTAAAAAATTGCAAGAAGTCCTTTGAAGTACATAGTAGTGCGAAATGCAACATGTCTATCCCCAAATAATATAGTTAACAAAAAAGAATCTGGGTTTGCTCATTTTGGCCAGCTGGTTAATATATTGTATAGATCCAGGTTGATGTCTGTCCAAAGAGCTGATTTTGGCAAAGATCAGTTTGATGACTTTACAAAATCTGTTGTAACTAGAAAAAGGAACAGTTTAGCTAAAACAACAAAGCAGGTGTTCATAATTTCACAATCACTAATAAATTGAAAAAAATTGTAAGTTTGCTCAATTTTAATATGTGCGATATTTGGATAAAAATATCGCACATATTAAAAAAGGAAAAATGTCGCACATATTAAAAAAGGAAAAATGTTCTACTAGAAAAGCAAAAAATAGAAAGCTCATCGTTTAAAAAATTATTGATGTGAGAAAGAGAAAAAAAGGCATTAAGTTGTGTATTGTTACTCTAAATGAAGAAATTAAGTGTTTAGCATTCAAGCAGAAAAATCTGATTCCATGGATTTGTTGATTAAATCTGATTCCATGGATTTGCTGGCTATTAGGGGAAAAGTAAAAGAAAAGCAAACTTATGTTAAACAGCTGAATAATTGATAAATTAGATGGAGATTTAAAAGTCATTTAATTTAATTTAAGTTTTAGTCATTTCATATCTTGAAAGAAAGTTTTTATTTTTATTACAGTAATTTACTGTACCAAAATTTACTGTACAAAAATTTACTGTACAAAAATTTACTGTATAAAAATTTACTGTACAAAAATATATACTAAAAAGTCTACTAAAAAAAACTTCTTTACTAAAGTAGTTTGATTTTTTAGTATATATTTTTGTACAAAATTTTTAACTGCATCACTTCAACCATTTAAACAAAAGATTGATATCAGTAATTCTTCCACACAAAAAAATATATTTAACAGTTATTTGTTATTCAGAAATCTGAAATGTTTCAAATAAAGTTATGTTACCCATTGTATTCTATTTATTCTATATGTGCATATTTGTTCATAAAAAAGATTATGTTTATTATTTATTTTTTTAACATATTTTTGGAAAAGTATATATTTTTTCATTTACACAATAGAAATTCTTTTTTAGAGATAAGGTTAAACACTTAGTGCTCACCATGCGCTCTTGTTGTTGTTACTTAGTTTCTAAAAAGATCTTGTACCTTTATTTTTAAAGTTACAATTGTCAAGTTTTTGTCAGTTATAATGCAAACATTTAAGCTTTTTTCAGACATGATTTCGAAACTTCTTAGCAATTAGATTTTTGTCTGCTTATTTTTTAGTGATGAAGCTACAATGGCTAAGTGCATGGCAAGCACTTGATATTTTACCCTAGTAATTTATCACAGAAATTTAGAAAAAGTCATCAAAAAATCACAGAATTTCATTTTTGAATTTGAGTGGTCACCCTGTACTGTAAAACATGGAGGGGATATCTGTGATGATCTGGGTAGGAATATCATTGAAATCCACTGGCCCAATTGTTTCCCTCCATAGAAGAATCATAGTTAGGATTATTGCATTCTATGGTCTGTCATTCTATGGAACTGTAGCCGGAAGGAAATGCAATATTCCAGTATAGTAATGCCCCTATCCACAGCTCAAGTAGTCTCCAAATGGTAAGTAGAAGGTTTTGATAAAGTACAGTAACTTGTCTGGCCACCACAGTCTCCAGACCTAAATATCATTAAGCATTTATGGTGCATTTAGTTTTTAAACATCAAAAAATATGATTTCTCTATATACTCTATTTTTACTAATTTTAAGAAATTTTCGTTAGTTTTTTAATACAGTTTTAAAAAATAAAATTTTTGTTGTTGTTGTAGTTGCAAGTATCAAAAATCTTTTGAAAATATCTTAAAAATAATAAAAATATAGTATTGAGAGAATTTGTATTTATTGATATTTATAAATCAAAATGTTAAAACACTCTGCTTATCAACACACTGTCCTCGTTAGAATCATGATAAATGTGATGGAAAAACTTTTTTCCATGATAATAATAATAATAACAATAAAAATATTTTCTAATATATCTAACATAGTTGTAGCAAGGACAGTGAGTTGATCAGCAGAATGCCTAAATAATGCAACTCCATGTTAAGTTAATGTCGATTTAATATAAGCTTTATCAATCAGCTTTATGAATTTACATTTGTAATTTAATTTGTGTATTTTAATACACAATTTAAATTGCAATATGTTTCATTTAATTTATTCAACATTTTATTTCATTAAAATATTTAAAACATTTTTCAAAAATTTTATACTATCTTGTGATCCGATTTTTGAAGTGATTCTTGTCACTGTTCTAATTCTTATTAATTTATAGTTATTGAAAATGCAACTGTACTGTGATCTGGATATAGCAAAGTATACGAATGCTCAAGTAATCAAATCAAATCAAATGTATTCTGAAATAGATTTTACATTTCATGTAATATTTACATATAGTACAAGTCCTAATTTTAAGTAAACACCATAATGAAAAAAAGAAAAAAAAAAACAGTTCAATACTTAAACGAAAAACTTTATGTAATAATAGTAAAGTAAAAAGTTTGATATATTTAGAACAAAATTTAATTTAGTTTTAAACATCTATCTAACATATAAGACTTTTATATACCTAATTAAAATATAGCAATAAAAGAAAAGTAGATTAAAATAATATACAGTTACAACATTATAAAAAATATAGTAATATAAGTATCAGTAATAATAATAGGCAGTAATAATAAAAACTCCGGTTATTGGTAATAATAATCAAAATAATAATAATAATACTAACGATGAAAATAACAATTCTATTAGTAATAATAATAATAACAAAAATAGCAATAATAATAATAATAATAATAATAATAATAGTAATAATAATAATAATAATAATAATAATAATAATAATAATAATAATAATAATATATATATATATATATATATATATATATATATATATATATATATATATATATATATATATATAACTGTAAAGTATAGTAAGTATTGTGTATTGAATGTATTTTTGTATTGTGTCCATTTTCATTTCATTTTTCGATGCTTTTTTTACTTAAAGTTTACAGTAATTCATAAAAAAATGGAAAAATAACAAGATTGATTATGGCTAGTTTTTGTGTGACAATTTTAAGCAAAAATGTTAATTGCTTTTTAGTATATAATGTACTAATGTATTGTAATGAATTGTAACAATATATTAAATAAACTATTATTTAAGCCAGTTTATTATTTAACTACCATTTAAAGTCACGATTAAAAATTAGAATTTATAATTTAAAATAATTTGTAAGACAATAGATGATTATTATATTTGAAAAGCTAAAAATCTGTAGCTCAATTAATTTAATTCAATTTTTTCGTATCATTAATATATTATTTAATATTCATGTATTTAAATCGATTGTTTATAAATAGAAATAAACAAAGATTATAAATTATTATAGACTTAAAGTATGTTTTAATTTAGATAAAATTATTGAAATAACTAAATAAATAATGGGACGTAGTTTTTACAACTGTTGTGGAACAGATTCATCAAATAATAATGAAAGTAAAAATACGCCGCAAAATAAATCTAAAAAGTCTAAATTGCAGTCTCACACTGTGCCGCAGTCTTACTCAAAAGAACCTGATTGTCGAAAATTAGATCCAAAATTAAACATGATTCATCCTTATACAATTCAACTTTTGACAGATATTGGCGAGCTTAAGTCGTATCAACATAATACAATTGAATATGACAAATTTCAACAAGACTTAAAAGTTCATGCTGATATATTAGCACGTCTAGAAAATCCAATGGCATTTCAATAGAAGATAAACGTTTTAATATTCTGCAATTTATATATTCTGCAATATACATTAAGTATAGTTTTACTATTGCACCTCTGAATTGAGAAAGATAGTTTCACTGAAAAAATTAAAATTTGCATTATCACTTATGATGTGAAAAAAATTTGATAGCAGTTTGATGCTAATGATCATATTGCATAAAGAAGTTGAAATGATTAAAAGTTTCAATTGAAGCATAATGGATTAAATTGTGTACCCTGTTTCGATTGTTTTTAATGATCATTATTTAAATAGAATTACTAGTCTTGCATATTTATTTACACACATTAACGATAACGATCAATAGTGCAATGGCGCAAACAAGTCATGGAAATAGTTCCAACACCTCTCCACTCTTTTTGGCTTTTTTTTTTTGACTAAACAAACACAATAATGAGTATGTTACTGTCAAAGCGTACTGTCATAAACTACAATATAAATTGATTACAGTGTTATACTACCTAATAAATATGATTACAACATATATGCAGTGAGAGTATGCATCAGGTACTAAAAGTTATAGTATTACAAACATGCAACTTGTGTTTTTGACAAAAACGTGCAATATAAGTTCTGTTACTAAAAATATGTGTTAGAAGTTGTTAAAAACTTATCAGTGGAGTTGAATTGCCAGTAACATGCAGTGGATTTTGTATTGTTAGACGACACAAGTTTTATTACCAAAAACATGCTATGGAAGATGTAGCTCTAATAGCGTGCAATATTGCGCTAATAGCGTGCAATAGTAGTAGTTCTATTTCCAGTAATATGTTACAGAAGTTATTAGTTACAATTAAAATATGCAACAAAGTAGAAACATTTAACACGAGCTTTATTACCAGTAACTATGACTACCCATTTTCTAACGAACTTATTTATTTTAATTTATTTGCTGTTGATCAATTAAATTTATAAACAAGGAAGCTAAGTTAAGTTTTAGGAAAAGTCATACCTAAAGTTCTGCTAAGGTTCCCCTAGTATCAATTTTAATATGGTAACTATGAATTATATTAGCAAATAATAAAATTAATCATGGGCTATGCAAATATGTACATATATATAAATATATATATAAAAAAATTTTTATATTGTTCATTGTTGAATAATCAGATGTTTTCCGCAGCAGGCTGTTGTAAGTAAAATGATTTTATATAAAAAAAACAACATTTTTTAAAAATATATTTTTTTCTATTTTCTTCTCTCCTTTTCTCTCTGATATCAATTTATTATGTATAATACTAGTTTAACTGCAAATAAACCGTTAGATTAGTCTAAATTCAGGTAAATAAAAAGGGAAATGGATAATATTTATTTTAATAAATATTTCTTATCGTAAAGTAAAATGATCATCTTTAGCTGAACTCTTGTCTATTTGTTTCATTTTATCTTAAATTAAAAAAACTATGCAATTGATTGCATAGTTTTTTTAATTTAAGATAAAAAAAACTATGCAATTGATATATTTTAAATATATCCAATCTTAACATGGTTATATAATTGCATCGGTATTTAAAATTTTTAAGTGTGTGATTGCATTATAGATCCCATTTTCAACACAAACGAGTGGTTCGCTTATTATTATAACGGGTTTTTACTGATAGGCGTAACGCCGCTTAGTGGACAAAATCATACAAATATTTTTTAAATTTGCTTAAAATTATATTTTAATTAAAGATATTTTTGCGAGTAAATATATTTATTATGTAAATACTGCTTTGTAATAATTTTTAGAGGAAAAAAAAATTATTATTTTGCTTAACATATTTAAATTTTGGTTTCTTATTTTAAACAACTTCAAGTTTATCCGTAATACTTTAAGGTTTTAGTGTTTTAGTATACATAGTGTTTTAGTAAACATAAGGTTGTTATTAATCACATGGTTATCACAGTCGTTTAGGTGTGCCAAGTTATTATACGCAAGCGCAGTATAATAACTTGGCACATCTAAACGATATTAATAACAAGTATAATAAAAAGTCAGACACAAATATATTTTTAAAGATGGTGACGGCCTTTAGACAAATATTTTTTTTTGAAGAGTAACATCATATTTAAAGTTTTACTTAGTAGTCGTCATTTGTATATTTTTGATAAAATTAAATAATTATAAAGATGATGGTTCGTTGGTACCAGGGCCTTCGAGAGCCGTGACGCCCCCCTCCCTTTCTCTTGGCGGCATTGGTTGGTACCAGAGGTGGAAAAAGTAAAAAAATGTTGTACTTAAGTAAAAGTAATATTAGTTTAGTGAAATTTTAGTCGAGTATAATTTAACGTTACCGGTCAAAGTAAGTAAAAGTAATATTAGTGAAATTTTAGTCAAGCATAATTTAAAGAACAAATTTACCGGTACCGGTCAAATTAAACGTTACCGGTCAAAGTAAGTAAAAGTAAAAAGTAACTCATTAAAAATGTACACTTGTCAAATGTAGTACATATAGATTGAAAATTTGATTATTTCAAAAAAGTTGATTAGATGATGTTAAGAATTTATAAACAGGCTGATCTATGAAGAGAACAAATTGTTTGATATATCTCCTGACAAGAAAATCAACTTTTAGGGAATTGGTGCAAACTTGTACCCCTCCTCGAAGCTTTTTCTAATATTTTTTAGGAATATTGTAATACTATTACATTTCTTCAAAAATTATTTTAATGTTTTTATATGAACATATACACATTGAAAAAAAAAGGTAGAAATTTCTGCCTTAGGGTCGGGTATGTGATATACCCTTAGTAAGGTATAATTTTCTACCTTTTAAGGTAGAAAATTATATTAAAAACAATTATTTGTCATACAATTTTCTAACTTAAAGGTATAATTTTCTACCTTATAAGGTAGAAAATTATACCTTACTAAGGGTATATCACATATCCTACCTTAACTAAAAATTTCTACCTTTAATTTTTAGTGTGTAAAGTAAAACCCACAAAGTGCTTTACATGCGATTATTCACAAATTATGAATAGAATTATAGATTATTAAAATAACAAATATGTATAGTTTATACTATACTTATTTGTTATTTTAATACGTATAGTTGTATAATACATATTTGTTATTTTAATACGTATTTTAATAGTATAATACATATGTACATATATAAATCTATACTATAAATATGTATAGTTTATACTATACATATTTTACTTAAAACATAATATAAGAAGAATATATTACAATAAGAGAGTTCATACATAAACTCACGGATCAAGTTTCACAATCTTATGTCATTCCAATATATAAAAATGGCTCAAAACAATGCATATGTACTAACTATTGTTACACATTCACTTGTACTAACAAAAGACATACTCATGTACTAATAAAACACTGCACATGTACTAACAAACCACATACACGTGTACTAACTATAGACCAATTTCTATTCTATCTAACATTAGCTTGATCGTTGAAAAACTAATTTATTTTAGATTTTATTAATTTTGGATTTCCTTAAATTGTTTAAATAATTTTCAGTTTGGATTTCGATCAAAACACTCTACTAGCCACGCTTTAATAAGTATAACCGAAAAAATTAAAGAAGCACTGGGTACTGGTCATTTCGTTGGTGGTGTTTTTATCGACTTACAAAAAGCTTTAATACCGTTAATCGTACCATTTAAAATTTCTAAACTTGAACATGATGGAATCCGAGGAGTTGCTTGTAATTGGTTTCAATCTTATTTCTCAAATTGGAAGAAGTTTGTTAGCTTTAATGGTAACAAATGCACTCCGTTAAAAACTTCATCGAGCTAATGGTATGCTTTCAATAATTTGCCATTATGTTGGTAAAACTACCCTTAAGAGTCTGTATTTTGCAATTTTTCCGCCTCGTCTTAATTACTGTTGTTAGGTTTTGGGACAAATTGGCAAATATATTATTAAATTGTTAACAGCTCAGCGTCAATCAGTCCGAATAAAAAAGTTATCAACTCTGTAATATAGTATGACACATAAATTTCAAACTTCTATAAAAAACTTAAAATTCTTACCTTGTCAGTACTAGTTTGATTTGCTAATATTCTTTATGTTTTTGATTCCCTTAATAAAAATTCATCTTCCTCTATTTTCCTCAAACAACCTTTTTCACGGAAACTCGATTTATATACATTTACATTTAACAAGAAAAATCAATGATGGAAAGCTAAAGTATCTCTATATAAAACTTTGAGGTATGGTAAGTATTCAATTACTCATCAGCGCATCAGTGAATGGAATCGGAGTTTTGTGAGCATTGTGAATGATTTCGAAAAATTAAAACTTCAAATTAATTTATCTTCATTTCTTTATTTAAATCAAAATAAATTAAACAAATTTCAAAAAAAAAATTTTTCTTAGTTTTTTATCATTATTAACTTCTTTTAACTTTCTTATTTTTTCTATTCTTTTAACTATTTTTATAGAAACTTCTATTCTGTTTTTGTTATTATTTTTTTTATTACTGCCATTTTTGTTATTACCATTATTATTATAGTTATTATAAATACTATGGTTTTTGCAGTTACTTTTGCTCTAAAGTTATTATTGTTATAACTATTATTATTTTAATTAATATTATTTATATAATTGTTTGGTGTCACTTATTCTTAATAATGATGTTTCATTATGATTTTATTATTTATAATACTATATGTATACTTCTTCTTATTGTTATTATATAATTGTAATAATAATAATGACAATAATCGTTTATAATTAACGTTTAATTTAACGCTGCTGCTGCCGTTACTCATTCGTTGCGCGTTTGACACAGAGTTTTTTTAAAGAAGATTTAGCAGGCTGGGCCCTTTAATTTCTCTTTATATTTTTGACCACACGATAAGGTATTCTTTAATCTTTATAACCTGTTAATATCTACTTAATCGGTAATAAGATATAAAACTTTTATATATGGTAATTTGATGACTTCTGTAGTAATAGATAAACTTTATGCTATTCTTAAATTTTATAGTAACTTTTAAAGTCAGGTAATTTATTTAATTCATAGATTTTAATAACAACACATCTCAAGTCCTTTGTCAATTGTATTTAAAATATATTAATTTGTAATTTTTATTTTCTAAAACTAGAATACAATGCTCTTTTCAAAAGTCAAACATTTGATAAAGGTCAAACTCCGTATAAAGTTGGTGTTTATCTCCAAAACCCTTGCATCTCACACGATCAACTCTATGTTGCATTTTCAAGAACAAGATCGTTTAATACCTTATTTTAAAGAAATTACAGAAATTTTTTTTGCTTTTATAATATTAAAAACCTGGTCGTTTTGATCGTTTGTCTTTTAAAGTTGATAAACATTCATTACGAGGTATATCATTGAACAAATATTACAAAAATAAGGTTGTATTTGTAAATGTCTTAAATTTATATATTTTTCTTAATTTATATATTTATTACTTTTATGTGCTATTTATTATGTTTATATGTGTTAAGGTTATATGGGTTTATATTTTGTAAGTTTGTAAATATCTTTTACATATGAAGTGTTTCTATGTAACATAGTATGTATGTGATGTGTTATAATGTTATGTGTTTATAGTTTGTAAGTGGTTATTATGTTGCTTGCATGGTTTTAAATTGTTGTGACTTGGCTTAGTTTACAGCAAGAGTGTTGTCCTTGCTAGCCAAGTGGTGTACTTTGCTATAATGTTGAGAGCAAGAATGTTGTACTTGCCAGTCAAGTAGTGTGCTGTTATGATGAAATACATTATCTCCATACATACTAGGGTGTCTCAAAAAAAAAAAAAAAAGAAGAATACCTTTCATTTTTTTTCCCATTTTCTAAAGTCCAAATAGGCTAAAATTACCAAAAAACAGTTTTTGTTCCAGTAAAAGTAATAGCTGTAAAATTTCATTTTTTAAAAAAAAGTGCAATTTTTTTGTGAAAAATTAAAGTCTCTTAAATATATTTATTTCTAGTTTAAGAAGTTATTCTCTGGCGACCAGTATGAGGTTCTTTATGGTGTTGCTCATTAAGTTGTCTCTAACAAAGTTCTGGGCCAATACGATTATCTTTTCTGGGCAGCCATTGGCACATTCAGCTAGCTTCAAAAACCTTCAAAAAAGCGCAACAAGCGAAAAAATAAAATTATTTTAGGCCGCTTAACTGCAGGATTACCGCCAAAACATACCAGAGCCCAATTCTAAAAATCAAAATATGCTTTTAAAAAGTCACAATAACAGTATTCTATACTTAGGCATCATTATTAACTTTATTAAAATCAAAACATGAAATTTATGTTTCTGTTGCCTTAGTGGACTAAGAGAATGGGAAAAAAATTGAGAGGTATCCTGGAGAAAAAAAAGTATGTTGTTGAAAGAAAAACAACATTGCTCAAAGTAAGTTTCTTTTTTCTTATCTACTTATTCCCATTTTTGAGTTTACACATTAATTTGTAATTAATGTGTTAATAATTAATCAATAATAATTTTGTTCCATTTTTAGGTCGAATTCCACCTCTTATGACTGATTTTTGAAAGTTCCTACATAACAAAATTTAAAATATGTTTTGAATGTTGATCGTTTTTTAAAAGCCAACACGAAATTTTGAATCTTCATAGCATTTACTAAAATCTAAAGAATAATGAAAGCTGTTCAAGGTGACCCTCAAGTTCCAGCTATCGCTATTAAGATAAGTAATCCTGATCTACAAACAAGAACGTAATATCAAGTATCATCAAGAACTATACGTAGGAGATTATGTGCAAGTGGATCTAAAGAATACAGACCCGCGAAAAAATCCAAGCTATCAAACAAAAACGTAAAAGATAGAATATTGTTTTTCAAAAAATTTAAGATTTGACCTTACAGCAATGGAAACAAGTAATGTTTAGTGCCGAGAGCACCTTTTTGCAATTTTCAAGTTTTTAGAATTTCAAAAGAAGACCTCCTAAACAAAGCTATAATCCTCTGCACACTATTCGAACTGTGAAACAATGTGAAAAGATCATGGTGTAGGGTGCAATTTCCAGTTTCAGTCGTGCCGGGTTATAGGAGATGCCACACAACACAATAAATGGTGAAACATATCTTAGAGTTTTACAAGAGAAATTGACACATTTTATGACTATTGTGAAGGTAAATTATATACACGGATGTAATACCATTCAACATCATGGTGCACCATGCTACTATGTAGCTGCAGTTAAACATTGGCTGAATACGAAAGGCTATCAGATTTTGGGTCCTTGGCCAGGAAATTCCCTGGACTTTACCATAGAAAATGTTTAGATAGTTAAGAAAAAAAAAGTTGCAAATCTGCTCCCCAGTTCAGCAGTAGATCTTTCAGAAAAAATAAAACGTGTGTGGATTAGTGAAATAATCCCAGAGTAATGTAAACAATTAATTTATTCGATGACGTGCCGCATAAGACAGCCCTGTCTCAAGAAATAAAGGAGGCCACACAAAATATTAAACTTGGAGCCACACAACATACTAAAGTTACTATTTCTATTAGTGTGCAATGTTTATTGTTTTAGTTCATGATATTTTGCAACATAGTTCAATAAAAAACAATAATTTGTAGGATTATGTGTATGTTAATGAACATTAGTTTCAAAATCAGTCAGCGTACTCATACTTTTGACCACGACTGTGTGTATATATATATATTGATATTTAAGGCTGTTTTAAATTATAATAATGAAACAAAACTCATAATCGTAAAAGAGTGCTCAATATTAAAAAGTTATTTCAAATAGAACGATATACATACATACATTTATATAAATATATATATATATATATATATATATATATATATATATATATATATATATTATATATGTATATATATATATTTATATATATACATATATACATATATATTTATATATATACATATATATATATATACATATATATATATATATATATATATATATATATTATATATATATTATATATATATATATACATATATATAATATATATATATATATATATATATATATATATATATTATATATTAAATAAATATATACATATATATATATAATATATATATATATACTTTATATATATATAGATATATATATATATAGATATATATATATATATATATATATATATATATATATATATATATATATATATATATATATATATATATATATATATATATATATATATATATATATATATATATATATATATATATATATATATATATGTATTATATATATATAATTCCGCTGTATATAAATATATTGCCGCTGCAATACAATTTGTAGAATTTTGTCATATTTTATATAGTTTTAAGATTATTTATTAAGTAATTTGCATTGTTACTTCTCACAAACTTAAATTTTTCATTTTTCATTTGTTATATTAAAAAATTTATTAATTTATATCAAATTCTAGTCTTATCTATAAAAAAATACGATAGCAACCAACGTAAAATACGATAGCAACCAACGTTGACGGAAGTAAATTATATTACGAAAATTACATGATACAATCGTTTTGACTAATTAAATGAAAAGTTGTTATATGCAAGCGCAGTAAACTTTTCATATTTCCAGAGTTTTGAAAATGGCTTAGGACACCTAATGTAAAAAGTTTCTCATTGACAACGAGCTATTTTTCTAATTTTAGGATATTAAATATGCGTTTAACCATTTACTGAACGGAAATTGTTTAAAGAAACCAGTACATAACGCAATAGTTCAAATTAAGTAAAAAACCTATCAAAATCAATAATATGTAATTTCAGCAATAGCTACTTTTGTTTATTGTTTTAAAATCTTTTTTATAACAATATTGAGCGTAGCAATTTTTTATAACATTTTTGAGCGTTGCAACTTTTTCAGATAGAGGAGCTTATAATTTTTTTTGGATTGTTTTCTAACATTAGCATTAAATTTTTTTTTAGGACCAAAAACTATTTTTTTAAAATTAACTTTTTGTACGCTGTTGCTAGGCTACTCTATAGTTACAATAAACAATCACCTTTATGTGGTATATATATATATATATATATATATATATATATATATATATATATATATATATATATATATATATATATATATATATATATATATATATATATATATATATATATATAAAGGCAAGATGAAAAAAAACAACTTTTTTACGGTACTTAAAGTTTCATGCCGTTTGCGGCACTCATCAGCCATATATTTAAATCAAGAAAAAACCGTTTAAAAATACAATTAAAAAACCGTTACAAAATTAAAAAACAATTGAATGAGTTCTGAGTTCAAATAATAATAATAGTAATAATAATGACAATAATAGCAATAACAATAATAATAATAATAATAATAATAATAATAATAATAACAATAATAATAATAATAATAATAATAATAATAACAATAATAATAATAATAATAATATAGAAAAACATCTTTTCTCATCCAAAAAGATCCTCTCTTTTGTATTTATATACCATTTTACTTCTGCTAATTTGTAAAACCTAATAATAGCTAGACAATCAAATAATAGAAAAATAAAAGAGTTTTCACTTGTTGCTTTTTTTAATGACCTTTTGTAACTCAGACTTTCAAGATTTCAGCAGTCAGTTTTTGATAAAACGCGCTGTAGAAAAAGCTCACGCATCGATAAATTTATACGAAGATGTCTACTTCATACGCTTCAACGCTCTCAACTGCTAGCAAAATACGTACTCGAAACAAAGTTATTGCGTATAAGATAGACATTAAAAATGAAATGGCCACCGTATATAAATTGATATGTTTAAATGTTACAAAAAAGGAAAATTTTGCAAAAATGAGGAAAACAAAATACTTGTTTATTGTGTTGATTGTTACATGCTTTTGCTTTTGTAAAACATCCGACTTGCATACGCCTAAAGCAATTAAAAAACTTAGAGAGAAACGTGCGCGTGAATTAAATAAACAGTTATTAGAAAACATATCAACGATAAATGTTCATTATAAAAATACAAAGCGCAATACTATCCCTTTATCAAACATAAATGAAGAGCAAAAATCTATAAAAAATCAAAACCAAAGGAGCTATCGGTTTTCAGGAAACAACACAAAAAGAGAATATGTTTTTTATCCTGAAGGAGGAGATCATTTTGTACATCAAAACCATTACAATGAAGTTGCCGATCTAAATCCTTCGTATATGCATCATGAAAATGGATGCTGCGGGGAAGGATGCTGCGATAGTTGTTGCGAGAACGAAGAAGCAGGGCAAGAAGAAATTCCGATTGAGTATACACATACTCATCATCTGGTTCACCATCACCATCATGTTAGTAAGTAAAAAGTTCGGTATTGAAGCTTACTTAAGTTTAGGGTTAACTTTTTAAAGTTTTGGTTCTAAACCTCACTTAGGAGGTAGATAAGATAATTTTTACACACCACAGGAAGGATATAATTTTTGAAATTTTTTCACAAATCTTTATGAAAGTTACTTATCCATAAATTATTTTGATTGGAACAAATTCTTAAAAACAATTCTAACGTAACAAACCCGTTTCTTTTTTAACATTTTTTATAACTATCTTCTAGTACTATCTGCTCTAAATTTTACTTAGTCGTTATAAGTTTAATGTTATCAATTTATTAGTCTAGGTAAAATTTTGTAACTAAGTTTTTAGCCAGTGTTTATTAGAATAATGATTTTAAGCGTCATCTAATTTTTAATAACCATACTGAAGATAAAACACGTTTTATTTTAAACACGTTTTATCTTTTTATTATTATAAACTGCATAAAAAAGCAATAAAACAACATGACAAAGCTGTTTTATATTAACACAAGCTTTTTATATTGACAAAGAAAACCTCACAGTATCGTTTTATATTAAATATTTTATATAGCTTTTTGCAATACATTTTAATACGCTTTTAAGATAAAATTTGTTTTATCGTCAGTATTAACGGGGTATAAAAATATCAAATTTTAAAAAAGTCTTTATTAAATTCAAATCTTTTTTGATATTGAATCTTTTTATTATGGAAAAATATTAGCCGCAACTTTATTTAAATTAATAAAAAGTAAAAAAATTAGTTAGTCATGCTTTTTTAATTAACTATATTTACTGCCCAATGAAGTTAATTTTACATTTACGTAGAATAATTGCACAAGTTTTTTAAATTTTCAAAATTAATATCAGCTAAAATTAAATATATAACAGTCTATTTAACTTTTTTAATTATAAAAAAACTAAACTATTTTAAACCCACCCACCCAATGTCCATGGGTAATTTTACAAGTGGGGGGCGGTGTCATACTTCTTCTCCAAAGAAGGCGATTAAGAAACATTTTTTTTTTAAAGAAAGCAATCAGTACTTTTAAGGACTCAACCCCCCTTGTTTTATTCCTAAAATTGCCCCTGCCATTGTCCCATCCATTATCTCACCCAAATTATACACACACACACACACACACACACACACACACACACACACACACACACACACACACACACACACACACACACACATATATGTATATATATATGAAGACCACACGGGTAAAACCACAGATGTCACATTTTTCTCATTTTGAGAAAAATGAAATTTAGTGTTTAGTGACATTAGATATCTGCTTATTAATAATATATTTAATTAAAAATATATTTTTATGACTATTTAGTCCTAACACAATATATAAATGCAATGTTTGTGCTAAATACAAGAATTATTTATTCACATTATTCACCGTTGAAAACAAGACACTCATTTTGGACATCTGTGGTTTTTCCGTAGTAAATTCATTAACTCATAAACCACGTTAGCTTGTAACCTTTTAGAGCACTTATTTTTTTAAAGGTTGATGGTAACACATTGTAATATACAACGACAACGTACTAAGTGTGTGATGGGATAATAAAGCTGCCCCCCCCTCCCTTATTTACATTAAAAAAAATTCAAATAAAAAATTATATGAAAGTTTTTATTTTAACTTTATACAAAATACTATTGCAACCTTTTCTCTTCCCCAACCTCATCTATTTATCATAGATGATTCCATGATGTCTTTGTACCATCACTTTATATCAAGTTTGTATAAGCCATACAAAAACTATTTGTTAACACAACGTTAATAAAAATGTGTTTTTTTAATTTCGAAGAAAAATAAAATAAATTTTTCAAAAATAAGATAAAAGAGTATCAAATGTCTTATTTTGACCTGTTGAAAAATGTTTAATGAGTTTTGAAATTTTTAACTAAAAAGAGGCAACAGAACTATGTATGCTTGTTTCAGTTTATCAAGCACTTTGATCTTTGATCTAAACATATGGGATGTAACATACATAAAATTAAATATTTTTAATTTTCCATATAATTAAATTTTAACTAGCCTTTAATTTTTTAATTTCTTTAAGTGAACATGTCTTAAATGAACAAACAACCAAGAAGTTTGGCTTTGAAACTCTGCAAGTTGCAGAAATTTTTCTTGGTTCATGTTTATATATAATATTGAATTATTATGGTTTTTTGTGAGATCGTCTAGTGTTTCTGACAGAAACTTTTGATTTGCAGTGGCAATGTTTTTATCACATTCTGTAGGTGTCATGCCTATACAGAATGTAACAGAGTTTTAATTAGTAGTGAAATAGTAATGTTATTAAAGCTTTTTAGTTTTATGAACTAGATAATAAAATCAATCTAAAACTTTTCATTTTATATTTTGCCTAGCACATAAATTGCAAATTAGTTTGATATCTTTTACATTTGAGATAATTGATAATCATGCTGCATAGAACATACATCATCAGACCATCTGTTTCCAATAGTCAAAATCAGTAAATTGAGTCGATTTTTTACTTTGTAAGGATACAAAAGGTACACATTATGAATAAAAACAAACGTTGAAATAATTCAAGAGAAAATTTTTGTCATTATAAAAAAAAAAATAATATATATATATATATATAAATATATATATATAAATATATATATATAAATATATATATATAAATATATATATATAAATATATATATAAATATATATATATAAATATATATATATAAATATATATATATATAGTTTTTTTTTAAATGTTTTTCTGTGAACATAATGTTGTTTACTTCTTCCGACGTAATTTTCTTAAGGATAAAAGTTAGTCATGTGACTTACGCTTTTATTATTATTGGTTTAAATATAAATAACTTGGACAACTGTGTTTTTTACGCGGTAAACATTGGACAATAGGGCATCCCGTACTTTTCAACATTTATTAAAAATGTCGGCCCTTAGGATTTTTTTGCCATTAGGTACATAAATTAAGAAAAGACAAAAAATTTTTTACCAGAATAGATGCATCATTTGCAAAAACAGACCATAAATTTTCAAAATTTGATTGAAATGGGGAGGGGGACCAAAAATCACATATGTCTAAGAACATCCCATAAAGACATCGAAATTTTTTTTTTTTATGTTTTAACATTTTTTCAGTAAAGTAAATAGAGAACAGTTTTAAAATTTAGTAATGACGCACACGCCCCCCCCTTCTTTTTCCTATATATAAAAAATTCCTTAAATGCTTGTTTTACACTATAAAAGCTACACAAGTTAAAAATGGCAAAAATGAAACTCATGTCTCTATCTTTCTAATTTATTATATTAGAGATACTATAAATATAAATAAGATAAAAATATATGCTAAACTAAAATGAGGTCCTGTTTGCTGTTAAAACGAGGAATTATTGCTCTATTTTCTGCTCTTGCACGAATAAATCCATCTCGCCTCTCAAAACCAAACACTGTTTCAGAAGCTGCAGTTACCTTAAAAAAAACATATTTTAAGAAGATTTTTTGAAAGTTTCTATTAATTAACATATTATTAAGTATAAGGAAAAGCCCTTTACCTCTTTAACTGCCCTCTCAACTCCTTGTGTGTGAACAGGGAAATATGGAACTACCATAGGACAATCCACAATCATTTCTAGCTCACTTATGTTCATTTGACAGGTTAAGATGGGTTCATAAGCCTCTTCCCATGTTATAAGCTCAGTTAATATGGTTGCATCCAAGTTTAAATACGGAAGCTTGTATGTTCTGGAAGCTAGATTTCCCATTTTTAAATTTTTTCTAATTTCCAGAATTTTATTAACAGCAAATTCTCTTTCAATTTTATTTTTGCTGCAGAGTAATGTTTGCAATAAAATTTCGGAATGAGAATTCCATGCAGAAGATCTCACATACTTTTCAATAATCATTTGTACATTTTCATCTTGAAGTTTTATTAGGGTGAGTTGGTTCAAGATGTGTTGTGGCCCTTCTATCCAACTGTGCTTCACTTTAATTTGGAACCACATAGGGAAGTAAACTGTTACAAAAAACTTAACAATTAATTCTAGATTTTTTAGGTTGTCCCCCTCTAACCCATGCTTGCATACCCACAATAAAAGCAAGGAAGAACCTGTATTGAGCCACCTTGAATGGACTAAAGTACCTGGTTTTTGGTTAGCCAAATCTTCGGTAAGAGTTCCATTAATTACTGTCTGGCATATTTTATAGGCATATTTCTGATCTGAAGATAACTCTTCTACTATTTCTTCATGAAGTTCAATTAGACCAGGACCTATAGATATTGGCTTAAAACTATAATTTCTTTCCATTTCAGTAATCTTTGTAAGCAACTTTCCAATGGGTCCAGAAAATCCTGTCTTTGAGGTTGTCTTACCATCAAGCTCTTCTATTAAATGTCAAATACAAAGTTCATTTGTGTGAAGAGAACATATTAGCCATCCTAATTTTCTTTCTAATCTAGTTTCTAAACAATGGATAACACCTCCAATATGACCTGTATTTGTCGCTGTGCTATCACAACCAATGAACTTTAAGCTATCTTTTACCCCATGCAAATTACACCACTGAAATATTTTATTTGCAATATGTTCAGCAGGTTTGATTTTTGATTTTTTATTTTAGGTATTTCTTCTTTGGTTAAATGATGAAGATATTTACCATATTCATCAGTCAAAGTATAGTGATCTTCCTTTTGAATTGAAGGATAAAATTTTTTAGTTTCATCATTAAATGTCAATACATTTGTTTTGTCACTTCTTCCATCAAAAAGAATGCAAGAAATATCTTCACACTCAAACCTATTTTCTCCAATACTCTGACACTCTGACATAACTTTATCTTTGGCTCTATGCACTTTGTTTTTGTCCAATAACAAATAAATAGCTGATTCCGGAACAATTTTAGCCTCCACCAAATCTTTTAAAAACCCAGACGCAATAGCAGCAGCAGCAGTGTTTGAAACTTCATACCTAATTGCAGCAATAGCTGTATTTTGTATCTTCATATAATTTCTCTTTAATTTAAAATCCTCGCTTTTATCTAGTACATGAGAATTTTCTGTGTTATAAGAACACTCTAACTCACTGTTTGACCACTCTACTTCGTCATTAAAATTTTCTAAAAACTCATCATATGTTTTTTTCAAACAGAAAATATTTATTATCTCCTTTTCTTTGAACTTTTTCAGATCATGTTCTTTTTTACTGCTTCGCTCAATTGCTTTTCGCTTCCTTTCAACCTCTTTATAATCTGTTGATCCTATCACAACTTGAGCTTTGTCCCCCTCTTTGTTTCTCTGTGATTGAATAAATTCTAACTCTATCAAGGGGATCCTTGCTGATTTTTCACATTTACAGTTAATATGAACTTTTCGTTCACATCCCAGACAACTTGATTCATTACAGTAAAGAATTGCACATTTATAATTAGTTATATCAAACAGCCGTGACATAGAATCCATTATGTTGTCAATTTTTTCCTTTTTGGTTAATCTTTTTCTGCAAATATCCTGAACATCACAATAACTTTTTTTGATCTTTCTATCAATGGACTTATCTGTAAATATTACTGGAGATGAAAAATCTGAATTTGCTTTTTTCCATTGATTAACAACTTCCAATCTTGTCTCCCTAATCAAATCATCCAATGGATATATCTTCTTTTCTGACAACTCTTTAAGCAGTATAGCTTTACGAAGAACAGCACCAAGAGTTGGTAGCTCAGATGGAATAAAGTCTCTTCCTTTTCCTGGAGATAAAATATTATCATATTATATATAGTTTTTAATTTATTACTATTGTTATTCTTATCATTATTATTGATAAAATGGTTACTGTTCATAATGTTGTTGTTGATAAAATTTATAAAAGAAAATATATTCATGATTTAATACTCATGATAATAGTAATAAAATAAATTAATAACATTAAATGATATAATTGTTGTGAATATAATATTATTTTGTATTATAAATATTATTTTAGTATTATTATTAAAATATTATTAATAATATAAAGAAAATATTTTATTCACAACAATTTTATTACCTATTAAATCGGACATTAATGTGCTTGCTTTTTTTCTTGTTTTTATACCACTCATTACTGATTATATATTTTATATCACGACTATATGACTATATGACTGAATAGTAAAATGAAATATTGAAAATGCTTTAATACAAATATTTAAAATAATTTATATTCCCGAAACATTCCTGAGTGTTTGATATTTTATCAAGAAGTTTCTTGGGCTTTTCGTTGCTTCCGCAAAAAAATCTGTTTTTGTCTAAAGTTAATTTTTTGGTCAACAAAAGACCAATTTTTGCAAATGAAGACTTTTTTAATTCAACTTTTTTTAAACTGAACTAAAATGTATATATGTTCAGGCAAAAAAATACTTGGGGCCAAGTTTTTATAATGAAAAAATATGTTTTTTGAAAAGTACGGGATGCCCTATTGGACAACACTGGTTGTTTCAAAGTTGCCCTTTTTTTTAAATGACCGTAGAACCTTAAAACATAATTTTTTTGTTATGAATTTTCAAACTAAAAGCTTAGTACTAAAATATCATAAAAATATATAAAACTTGAAATTTTCAAAAAGTGGACATCTGTGGTTTTACCCGTGTGGTCTTCATATATATATATATATATATATATATATATATATATATATATATATATATATATATATATATATATATATATATATATATATATATGTGTGTGTGTGTTCAATCTAATACAAAAACACTAGTTTTCCAATTTTTTTGAATAAAAAATATTTTAAGGGGTCATATTTTTAATAAATTTTTTTAATAAAAATATTTATTTTAATAAAAATATTTTTAATAATAAATTTGATATATTTTTAAAATATGCTAACCTGGTACTCAAATAAAAAAAATGCATTTTTATCTTTTTTTGTTAAAAAACGTAATTATTTATGCAAACCAAAAATTACAATTTTTTTCAAAATTATATTATTTATTTATTTAATTAAATTTTTTATAATTTTGCTTCATTTGAGTACCCGGTTGACATATTTTTGAAAAACTTTTTTTTGAAAATAGTTGGTTTAAAATTTTTTTGAATAAAAAATATTTTAAGGGATCCCTCAAGACCCTCGAATATTTAATGGGTCATTAATGTTTTTGTATTAGATAGAACACATTTTTGGGGTGGGAGCAGATTATTTTCAAAAATGCTGTTTTTTGGGACACCCTAATATATATATATATATATATATATATATATATATATATATATATATATATATATATATAGAGAGAGAGAGAGAGAGAGAGAGAGAGAGAGAGAGAGAGAGAGAGAGAGAGAGAGAGAGAGAGAGAGAGAGAGAGAGAGAGAGAGAGAGAGAGAGAGAGAGAGAGAGAGAGAGAGAGAGAGAAAGCTAAGGTGACTTATCCTTATTTAATAGTGAAGTGTATACATTTTATTTACACTATTATACCAATGTTTCAATGAAAGAAGTTACAGCTTGTATTCATGCAGTATAGTCAAAAGAAAACTTTCAAAAAAATGTATGTATGTATATATGTCTATATATAAATAGAGAAAAGACCTTTTATAACAACCTATAAGCTTACTTTGTGTATTCACAATTGCAATTTATATATTCTCAATAATATATTACGAAATCTAAACAACAGGTTGTGTTTTTGAATCAAATGTTACAATATCTAAAGTATATTTTATGTATCGCAATTACAATTTACCATTTCTTCATTACAACTTTCATGTTCTCAATTACATCTTAAAAGGTGGAAGAAACTAGTTTTATCTTTTTAATAGGCAAGCATACAGTTTATTATCTTAAGTAAATCACGTTTTTACTAATGGAAGCGTGTTATGAACTTTTCAATCAAAGGATCAACTCAAAAAAGCAAGACGTTTCATTTGCTTTTGATACTTTGTTGAATGCTAATAAGTTTAACGCCAACGAGGACATGAATAAAATTGCTTAAACGTACAGGATGCAACTAGCATACATAATAAAATTTTAACCAGGTTGAAAAATCGGTAAGCAACGGAGTGATTAGAGAGAACACACTACCGTGTTCTATTAGCAGTCTCAAAACTAATTCAAATCATTAAATAAGATATTCATGGATTGGGAATGATCCAAGAATATATCACAATACAGTTTTACTTTTCCATAATACTCAAAACCAATCTTTGTAACAGTTCCAACGTATAACATTTGACCAACAATAAACTTTTAGGTAGTTGCTATATGTTTCGTTCGTTTGTTCAATTTAAGTTGCAACTCCCGTAATAATAGAGTCTAGATTTGGATTGCAAAACTAGCGTAGAAGTTTTCTGGAGTCGAAAAAAAAGTGACGTTTTGTCTAAAGTGAATATTTATAGTTTTTTGTTTTCGTGGCTACTATGATTTATCAAGTGGATTAAAATTTATTGCTAAAACAGCCATATCTTGTATGCCTTTGAGGTAGCTGATACTCCTGGGTCTTTTTTGACACCATCATTAGCGTGTTAAATTTTGTTTTCCGTTTTGTGAAAATTGTACTTCGTTCCTGAAATGTTTTATTTTTTTAAAATTATTTAGATATTTATGTATTCTTTATGGGTATTAATAAAATTTACTTTGGTGTGCTGTGTAAGCATCCACAAATATAATAAAGGTTATGCGCAAAAACTCCGATTTGAAAAATCTCGAAATTGCAGAAAGCGTTCAGATATCAACTTGTTTATAAATTTTGTTTGCTTGAACTTTTAGCCACCTGATGTATTCATTATTGTTGCAAATAATATAAGCAATTGCTGGCTTCCTTAGGACCCAGTAATTGAGGTAAAATGGCCGCAATGACTTGTTGATTTCTACATTCTCTCAGTGCAAAATTTGTTATCTTAAAACAGTGCAAGAAAGAGCCAAAAAGCTTGTGCCTCACCTCACTAAATAGGAATCTGCTAGGAGGCTTCGTTAACTGCCCTGTTTGCAAGTGCTTTAAGCATTTGTTATAAATTACTTATACTATTATATAGGCCGGATGAATAAAAATGAGCAATTGCTTTTACTCAGTAGTTGGTCAGCTTTACGTGAATAAAAACTTTATCAGTTTTCCTCTTATTTTTATTCACGTAAAGTTAAGCAATTTACTCTTGAATTTCTCAGCTTTACGTGAATAAAAACTTAACCAAAATTGTTTAACTTTTTTTTCACGTAGAGCTGACAATTACTGAGTAATTGCTCGTTTTTATTCACTCGGCCTTATAATTACTTATTACTCTTATAGTTCTTTTTATATTTTAATTTGCATATGGTATATAAGCAAGTAAGATTATAAACAATTTTTGTCTTAGGTAATCTTACTTCTATTACCTACAGTCGTGTAACAATTTATTATGACCACCCGCAATTTTTGGCGCTATTCGACTTCCTTTTATTACCTACAGTCGTGTAACAATTTATTACGACCACCCACAATTTTTGGCGCTACTCTTCCCTTCCACTCCTGTTTTTATGATTGATTATGATAGAATACATTATACTGATTCAGAATCATATAAAAACATAGGTCAGAAAACTTGAGGAAAGTACTCTAATTTGTTGTTAAAGTATAAAAAACCACATTTAAAACGCTCATATTCTACCATCTTTTTAAAAACTTTTTAACAGTTTTCAAAAATTAAAAAACTATTTTTAAACAACTTTAACGGGTTTTTTTCGTCGTCAAAATTTTAACATATTAACTTAATTTATTTTAAGAAGTACATACATCGACTGACAAATAGGGATTGGAATTTAGGGTGGAATGCAAGAAACGAACTTGAGTCAAGTTCGACTTGAACTTTACATTGTAACCAATAGCGGCAGAGTATTTTTTGAGGGGAAAACCCATACTCTGGCACCATTGGTTACAATTTAAAGTTCTAGCTTGTACATACATGTACATTTAGGGTGGAATGTAAAAAGCGAACTTGACTCAAGTTCGTTTCTTGCATTCCACCCTAAATGTACATGCATCGACTGACAAAAAGGGATTGGCGCAATTAAATGTACATACATCGACTGACATATAGGGATTGGCGCAATTAAATGTACATGATTAGGGTCAGGGTTAGGGTCAGAAATTAATCAGAAATGCATTTTGCATTAGAGTATAAATAGAAACCAGGCTTTTTTAAAAGTTGTTTTTGGAATGAAAGTTTAACATAACCGAGTATGACAAAGATGGCAAATATTAGTAGTTTTTTATAATTTAACATCAAATTAGAGTACTTTCCTCAAGTTTTCAGACCTATGTTTTTATATGATTCTGAATCAGTATAATGTATTCTACCATATTCAATCATAAAAACAGGGGTGAAAGGGAGGAAGGGGGAAGGGGGTAAAGTTGAGTTGCGCCCAATTTTTTACATTCTCAAGTTTCTAAGTCGATTATTTTAATATTTTTTTGTGACTTATGTCCACAAAAGTATTTTTTTTTTAAGAAATGGGTATTTTTTCGACAAATAAAAAAAATTTAACAAATTAGTTATAAATTTTATTATTTAAATATTACCACAAATATATTCAAGATCAATATTTCGTGATTCCCCCTTTTGCTTCTATAATTGCAAGAACCCTTTTTGGCATACTTTTGATGTATTTTTCAGCCATTTCCTTCAATTTCTTATTATTTTTCTAATGGTGAATAATTCTTTCTATTAAATACACTTTAATTATAATATTTTCTTTAAATATTGGCCTCTTTAGGAGCGCCCAAACATTTTCTATAGGATTTAGGTCAGGAGAGCTTTCTGGCCAATCAAGTAAAATCAATCAAGTTCTGATAGATATTTTAAAATTGATTTAGTCATACCTTAAAATATTTTACAAGGATCGTTAAGTGAATCTTTATAAGTTTGGTGTAAGAAAGTAGATATTTAAAAATTATTTGAATTAATTTTTCCAATTTCTAATCATCTTCTGTTAAATTCCTATACTTTTTTGCCTGCTCCAGTCTTTTTTGCATCATTTTTGGTGTCAGTTTAGGCTTCTTAGCTGGACGTCGTAAAATGTAACCAAGATAGTGTAGGCGACGTTGAACTGTTCTGTTTGACATTTTGACTCCAAATTGGTCCAGCTTTTTAGTTATTTCATTGTTGATGGCTTGTCTATTTTCTAGAACAATCTTGGTTAGTATTCTTTCCCCGCGTAGAGTTAGGCTTCCCTTCTTTCCACATTTAGCAACCCTCTTTGGCATCAACTTCTCCATATTAGCTATTTTTTGTGTATATTTTGTACAGAAACCCGCAAAATACCACATTTTCTGGCAATTTCTTGTAAGAAAGATTAGTATTTATTGAAAGTGCCCTGATTTCAGCAATTGTTTGTGATAACAAGTCCTTTTTTTCCCCCATAACTATAATAAGATATCACATTTTAGTACTACAGTTAAAAATTTGCTTTGGTACTCATAACTTTAAAAATATTAAATCAAACACAATTATTTTTACTTTAAAATAAAAATTCAAGAAACAATATTTACTGATTTAAATAAATATTTTGACGATATACTAATAAACAAATTCAAAACTCTGGTAATAAAACTTAACAAGCGTGCGGCGAAAAGATTAAAATTAAGATGACATCATACAAAATGGCTGTCAAAAGAGACTGTTGCCAATAGCAAAAAAAAAAAAACACTGATTTTTTGAGTTAAAACTTTATTTTAAACAAAAGATTAACTTTCAATAATAAATTTTTATTTTTCATATGAAAAAAATGAGATTAAATTTCAAAATGATCAAAATTCATAGGTGGCCATAATAAATTGTCACACAACTGTAGTGCAAAAATTTGTTATATATATATAAAACAAATTTTTGATCAAAATCTGATATATATCCAACATAATATATAACAGATTTTTTCATTAGATAATCTCCCTTTTTACAGGGTATGTTTAGAATAGGTAGTGGCATTAACTCATCCCTGTCTATAATGTTTTCCTTCAAAAAGTTCTTTAATGTCTTTGTCATGGAAAGAGTGAAATATTTCTCATTTTAAAAATTCAAGACATCTTTATAAGGGTTATAGGTCATCTTTATAACTCAATATCTCATTTTAAAGATTCATGACATGTTTTATATTGCTATTTAGTACAAAGTTATGTCAGTTTGCACTTATGTCATTCGCACGTATGCTAGTTCGCACCTATTCAGTTGTCCCCTTACTATAATTACATTACCAAATGTTTTTCTAAACAAGAATTGCAAAAGAGCTGGCAACACAATTTTGTAAAAAAATTAAAAAGTCAGTTTAATTATAAACGTAGATAAATTTACTATTAGTTTTTTTATCATCATTAATATAATTCTATCATTTTGATAATATAATTCTATCATTATTGATCAAAATATAAAAATTTATCTTTATATTTTGCTCAATTAATTTAAAAACTTTAAATAATAAAAAACTTGTTTAAAAATAGTGTGATATCAATGAACTACTTTAAACAAACATATGTTTAAAAGCTTGTTTTTAATGTTAAATAGAACAAAAATCATTCTTTCAACTATCAATGTTGCAGTGGATTGATAATATTTGATTTTTGTAACATCTGTTTTTTGCATCAATTTGAGTGGTTCTTAATCACCTTATGAATGATTGTATTGCATTTACCTTTTTCATAAATTTACCATCTATTAACATAATAATACTTTAAATTACACATAACAATTATTTTTCTATTGTTTTTTTTCTGTTTAATAAAATTTATTTGAATTAAAATTTATTATTAGGATTAATTATTTCAGAATTATTTTAAGAAAACATAGTCATCAGATTTTAAGCAGTAATTTAAAAAAATTTTTTCTGACTTATTTTTAGAAAAATTTAAATTGCTGGTTACTAAACAAAAGTTTTGTTGCTGTTGACATTTTTGTTATTGTTATTGCTACTGTTGTTTAAATTTAAGTTGTACACTTTTTTTAAAGCAGTCGTAACTATTAGTCAATATTGAGCTAATAAAAACTTTCTTTTTTAATCTTTTTTTAGTCCATGGTCGGTGTGATCCAACACCATGTTTAAATTCTGGAACTTGCACAATTTTAGCACATGGATATGAGTGCACTTGTCCTGTTGGATACCTTGGCATTCATTGTGAAAGTACTTTTTTATATTTACTTTATTCATCCCTACACTTATTATAACAAGTTTAAAATTCTTATTAGTTAAAACTAACTATTGAAGAATATTATGTTTAAAATTTAATTTTTTTTAAATATAAATTTATCATAAAATAGAAGTACTTATAATATAGCGGATACTAGAATAAGTTATTTAATTTTTTTTATCATAGTTTAATTATTTTTATCATAGTTATTTGTGCTTGCTATTATACATAAGGGTTTTAATAACATAAATTTTTGGTTCAAACAACTATTAAGATGCTAGGCTTCCTTGTCTTTTTATTACTTGACAACCTGCCCAAACACAAACCCTCAGTTGTTGTGTATTAATAAATCAGTTGATGTATGTACACTACAATGCACCTATACTTTTAAGTCCCAGTTTTACCTATCCCCTAATAAATCTCTTTTTGTGGATGGGAAGGATGCTTAATATCAGAAAAAGAGTTGTACAAGAAATTAAAAATAGCAATATTATCTGATATTACCAAAGTATCATATTGTGTAATTGATATCATTAGACCATTAAAAGTTGTTAATATGAATAATTAATTATAATTATTCATATTAACGACTTTTATTGATATGAATAATTATAATTAATTATTCATATTAACAAATTTTTTTATAAAAATAATATCTAGTAGAGTTACATTAACAATACAAATAGGATTAGACAGTGAACTTTTATTCATGATCTATTAATATTTAATGAAAAGGAATGTAAAGATCTGATTGAAAATACTTCATTTATGAAAATGAAATTAATAGTTATAATGCTCATCTATTTTTATACTGACTAACTGCACCATCAGTAAAATTATGAATCTTCTGATATTCTTCTTCGTAAATTGATTTTAGAAACATAGCTGAATATTGTCTTAGTATTCTGAAAAAGATTTTCTGATGATAGTTATTTGCTTTATTGACATTACAAAGCAAGTTTAGTTTGATTGTTGCTCTTGTATTCATAAAAAAAAGTTTCAGTTACCATTGCAACAGTTGTAATAAAGAAAATACTTTGTTCAAGTCAAACATTTTAATATGAGTGTCATACTTTTAAAGTAGATATTTATATTAAGAAGTTTGTATTCAATATTTAACAGTCTGTTTTTTTTCAAAATTTTTATTTTAATAATTTTGGTTACCATAAACAACAGTACCAAAAAAGTATATATTCTTTTTGATTTTAGATAAAAATTGTATTTGGTATAGACCTCATTTTTATATTTTCTTTTATTCTTATAACATTTTTTATTGATCTAAAATTAACAAATTTTAGATCTTTACATGTTAGAAAAACTACAAAATGGGTAAACATTAATTTTTTTTAGGTTAACAAACAATATATTTTAGAACTATATTTGAGTTATTAAGTATAACAAATAACAAATTATTTGTCCATTTATTGCAGACAATAGCTAATTTAAAAAATTTACCTGTAATCAACTATTGTGGTAGTAATGTAGTGGTAGACCGCTTGCTTCATAAGCAAAAAGTTCTGAGTTTGATCCCCTGACGCTCCTGATAGTACAGTGGTCAACTTGTTTATCTGCACAATGACATTCTTTGTCAAGGTTTCTGTTTTGGAGTTAAAGAGTTGAGATTGATTGAACTGTCTCTCTCAGTCAGTAGAAGTAAATAAATATCTATGTATAAATTAGATTTTAAAATGCAATAACTCTGAATTGAAAGTATTATAAAAAAAAAATGTAAAATTTTTATTTTCAAATTTTTTATGTAAATTATTTAAAAACTAAATTAAAACTAATAACCTAACAATTATTAACCAAAAAATAGTTTTTAAAAAACTTAATACAATAAAATGGATAAAAATTAATTAAAAAAAAGTATATAAAAAAATTTAAATTTTGGGAAAAAACAAACAAACTGCATTTATGCATTGACTTTTTTCCCCCTCTATTTATTATACCTAGCCCTTCTAAAAAAAGTCGCTTTTCTTCGTACTATCATTTAAAAAAAATAAATTTTGCTCATAACTACATTGTTTTTATTGTCTGACTTTGATAAAAGTAGTGGTTACAATTACTTAATATAGCTTTTATGTTTATAATATGTATGTTTAATGAAACTTATTTAATATATAATTTATTATTATTGTATAAGTTATTATACATTATATATATATCCCCACCACGTCCCTGGTATATATATCGATCCCCACCATGTCCCTGGTAGTACCGCGCTCAACTTGTTTCTCCGCGCAGCGGCCTTGTTTATCAAGGTTCCTGTTTCAGATTTATAAAGTTGAGAGAAGGTTATAACCATTATTAAGTAGCCTCCTCATCTGTAGTGGCCTTCTCGGCCTTGAGGAGGTGAATAACGAAATATATATATATATATATATATATATATATATATATATATATATATATATATATATATATATATATATATATATATATATATATATATATAACATAATATTTGTGTGTGTTTGTATGTGTGTGTATATATACTTTTATATAAACTTTTTATTTTGAAGCTCGTAGCCAATGTGAACCTAACCCTTGTCGGAATGGAGGAACATGTTATGATGTTGGTGGAAGTTTTGAATGTGTCTGTCAAACTGGATTTAAAGGGCTTCATTGTGAAGGTATAAGTTGTTTTCTATTTTGTGCAAAGAAAGAATTTGAATTTTTAATCTTTTTTTTCTTCATAATTTAGTTCATTATGATAAGAATAGTTTTGTAGTTATTAAGTTTTGTTGACATTATTTGTAAGTTCCAAAAAATTAAAAACCACAGATTGTTCATGTGTTAGAAGTGCTTCACATACAGTATAAACTAATTAGTTTTTAGTGCTTTTTTTCCCCACTACTCATACTCAGCATATAAATATTCATAGTAGTGTGTGAACAAAACAAATGAGACAAATGCATTATTGTCATATACCCAATAGTTTTTAAAAGTTAATGCTGTTTGTAAGTGATAAATTTGCAAAAGGTTTAGTGGAAAAAACAGAACAAGAGAATGTCGTGCAGAGACAACTTTTAAAGAATTGTGCCCGCTATTAAGGTACAAGGTTTTTATGATGCATATACACTGCAGTTTTGTTTAGAATGAATTTAGGCAGCTAATTATGTAGTTTAGGTAAGGGTTTCAATCATAAAAAAATTAAAAAAATGTTTGTAAATTTATTTAAACTAAATAATTTAAATGAAATTTAATGAGAAAGTTATTTTAACAGAGCAAAAAGCAATATTTTTGATGAGCTTTGATTTCTCAATGATAGTCTATAGAAATAAAGTTAAAAGTGAATGCAATAAATGAACAAATATATGTTATATTTGTATTTAGGACCCTTTGAATAACGCGCTGTCGTATGTATTTTGAATAACATATATATGACTGTGTTAGAGTACATATATCTTGCTGTAGAATTGCAGTCTTTTGAGGTGTGCTTCTAACATATGCTGTTTTTCTTTTTTAAATGTAACTAAACTTTAAAGAAAACAAGTAGGTGGGCTATAGAATGATGGAATATAAACTCTTTAAATGTATATTGTCTGTTGTTTATGTTAAAAAGGAGTAAGATCTCTCCATATATGTATATATCCATTTATATATCCTTTTTTGATTTGTTATTGTAACATTTATCTTATTTTTATAAATTTCTAGTTTTTTACATAAAATATGAAAATATATAGCTTTATAAATGTTAAAATGTAAATTTACAGAGGAAAACAAATGTCACCCATCACCATGTAAAAATGGTGGAACCTGTACTGAGACTGAAGAAGGATTTGAGTGTTCATGCAAAGAGGGATATAAAGGAAAGATTTGTGAAGGTAAATTATTTACAGATTTACTTGTTTTTAGAAAAAAAACAAAAAAATAAACAATTTGAAATAACAGAATATTTTATTCTTGTGAATATAGCTTTATGTTTATTGTTTGTGTTTATTGCTGGCATTGTTGTGTTATATAGATTATCTTTTAAAAGTTCTTGAGTTAATTTCAAAAACAGGTTTTTTAAAGTCAAAAATAATTTTAAGATCAGGTAAAAAATTAAAGAGTTTTACATTAACCCTGGGCACTTTAAAAAATCCAGTAGAGCTTAGTCATTAATAAGTTTACGAATTCTGAATTGAGAAATACAAATGATTTCTCAATTAAAATAATAATTTATTAAAAAAATCTTTTTTTTTTATGAAAAAATGTTAAAAGTTAGGTCTAAAATTTAGTTTTTACTAAATGCTCATTATCAAAAAAATGTTTTCAAAGAACTTAAAATGAACAAATAAAAAATAAACCAAATTTTAATAATTTGTTAAAGAATGAAGAAAAACTCTTAATGAAGGAATAAGGAAAGCTTAATGACATCTGTTTGATATAGTTGATTGTTTTGTAAAGATAGAACTCAACAATACTTTAGAAAAAAATCTGTAAATAAATTGGTCCAACAAGAGTTTTAAATAAAGATACTTAGTGAAAGTTAATGTTCTTCTTCTAATTACACTATTAAAAATAAAACTTTTCTTAACTTAATAAAAAGCAATGATTAAAAACAGAGTTTGATAGTGTATATGTATGTAAGTAAATCTGACAAATCTATATCCAATAACAGTAAGTATTATTATAATAAAAAACCAAACTATATCAGGAAAAAACAAACAAACTTGCAGAGCTTTGTTTACAATGTTTTTATTTCTAGTAGAACAACAAAAATCAAGAAATGAGAATTCTAATCCTGCTTTAGTCTTATTCCGAGTTTTAGTCTTATTCAGGTTTTTAATTCATTTTTATTCATGTTGACTAAATCTTTTAATATTACAAAGATATTACTTTCAAAATTGAATGACCTTTCTCTTGATTTTAGATATATTGATTTATCATTCAAGAAGCCGAAAAATTTCAAATTATCTTAAACAAATAACATCCTTCAATAAATTATCAAAATTGAAAGTGTAAATAAAACTTTGAACTTTTTTGATGTAAAAATAATAATGCTAAAAGTAAATAGAAAAAATAAAAATAGATAAAAAGGTAAATAGGAGTGTGTTGAAGTAAAATTAAGCACCATATAAATCCCAAAATTTATGCACAATATTTAAAGGTTATATTCACAAAGTTTACTCCATACATTTGCAATATGAGGTAAATTTTCTTCATAAAAAAGGAAATGAAAAGTATAATAAAATTCAATCTAATTCTGATGCTATCCCTACTGTATTGTTACCATTCATATCCTCAAAATTGTAAAAAATATACAGAAAAGTTGGTTGCATTTATTTTAGACAAAAAAAAAAAAAAAAAAAAAAAATATATATATATATATATATGTAGATATTTAAGGCTGTTTTAAATTATAGTAATAAAACAAAACTCGTAATCGTAAAAGAGTGCTCAATATTAAAAAGATATTTTAAATAGAATGATATACATATATATATATATATATATATATATATATACTATATATATAATATATATATATATACTATATATATATAATATATATATATATATATATATATATATATATATATATATATATATATATATATATATATATATATATATATATATACTATATATATGAAGACCTCAGTGGAAAAACCGGCGTTGTCACATTTAAAAAGTATTGAGAAAGTATTTGTTGATCATTAATAAATGTCTTTATTTAAAGCAAAGAATAAAAAATTTTTGTATAAAAAATTACAAAATGTTTTGTTTTGAATAAATTTTAAATAAAATAATTATAATATAAATTTTTTTAAATTGCTTAGTTTCATTTGCTTTAAATAAAGACTTTTATTAATGATCAATAAATACTTTCTCAATACTTTTTAAATGTGACAATGCCAGTTTTTCCACTGAGGTCTTCATATATATATGTATATATATATATATATATATATAAATGTATATATATATAATATATAATATATAAATATATATGTATATATATACATATATATAATATATATATATATGTATATATATACATATATATAATATATATATATATATATGTATACATATGTATATATATGTATATATAAATGTATATATAAATGTATATATATATATATATATATATATATATAATATATATATATATATATATATATATATATATATATATGTATATATATATGTATGTATATCGTTCTATTTGAAATAACTTTTTAATATTGAGCACTCTTTTACGATTATGAGTTTTGTTTTATTATTATAATTTAAAACAGCCTTAAATATCAATATATATACACACACAGTCGTGGTCAAAAGTATGAGTACGCTGACTGATTTTGAAACTAATATTCATTAACATACACATAATCCTACAAATTATTATTTTCTATTGAACTATGTTGCAAAATATCATGAACTAAAACAATAAACATTGCACACTAATAGAAATAGTAACTTTAGTATGTTGTGTGGCTTCAAGTTTAATATTTTGTGTGGCCTCCTTTATTTCTTAAGACAGGGCTGTCTTATGCGGCACGTCATTGAATAGATTAATTATTTACAGTACTCTGGGGTTATTTCACTAATCCACACACGTTTTTTTTTTTCTGAAAGATCTGCTGCTGAACTGGGGCACAGATTTGCAACTTTTTTTTTCATAACTTTCCAAACATTTTCTATGGTAAAGTCCAGGGAATTTCCTGACCAAAGACCCAAAATCTGATAGCCTTTCGTATTCAGCCAATGTTTAACTGCAGCTACATAGTAGCATGGTGCACCATGATGTTGAATGGTATTACATCCGTGTATATAATTTACCTTCACAATAGTCATAAAATGTGTCAATTTCTCTTGTAAAACTCTGAGATATGTTTCACCATTTATTGTTGTGTTGTGTGGCATCTCTTATAACCCGGCACGACTGAAACTGGAAATTGCACCCTACACCATAATCTTTTCACATTGTTTCACAGTTGGAATAGTAGTGTAGGAGGTCTTCTTTTGAAATTCTGAAAACTTGAAAATTGCAAAAAGGTGCTCTCGGCACTAAACATTACTTGTTCCCATTGCTGTACAGTCCAATCTTATATTTTTTGAAAAACAATGTTCTATCTTTTACGTTTTTGTTTGATAGCTTGGGTTTTTTTGCGGGTCTGTATTCTTTAGATCCACTTGCACATAATCTCTTACGTATAGATCTTGCTGATACTTAATATAACTTTCTTGTTTGTAGGTCAAGATTACTTATCTTAATAGCGATAGCTGGAACTTGAGGGTCATCTTGAACAGCTTTCGTGATTACACAATCTAGACAAGGAGTAGTTTTACATGGTCTACCACTTCGCTTGCACGTTTCTAACAAACTGTGCTAGTTGCCTTACTATTGTCTGCACTGTCAAAACTAAACAACCATTCTGCTTTGCAATTCATGCGTAGGACAGTTTTTGATCTAACAAACATTTTATCTGTACTCGCTCTACAACTGACAGCTCTTTAACTTTGGCCATTCTACAAAAAATAAAAAATAAATATGTGTGCATTAATTTAATTATATTTCTTTGAGGATTTGCTTGTTAGTCTTCATAAATACACATATTCATGCTAAATGACCTAGAAAATATCATAAACTTGAGTCAAAATCAAAGTAAGTATGCAATTGTATAAAACACTAAAATAGACTGTCAAAAATTCATATCTGAACAAACATCAACATATTTGTTGATAGCTCCATAAATTATTTTTTATTTATGCAATAAAACAAAGAGAATTATTTGGGAAATTTAACAAACACTTTGCTTTCACTTTTATAACCTTAAAAAAAAATTCTAGATTGTTACTGAGCACCCTTCATGTTTTTTACAACACAGGTATACATATAAAGTGCAATTTAAACACACAAACTTACCTTTATGATTAAAATTTGAACTTGAACAAAATAACTTATTAATGTCAAGGACGAAAATACAGTAGAAAATTTTCTTGGAATATGCACAGAGGGTATGAATTAGCCAAATCAATTTTGGTCTTCTATTACACAATGTACTCATACTTTTGGCAATGACTGTATATATATATATATATATATATATATATATATATATATATATATATATATATATATATATATATATATATATATATATATATATATATATATATATATATATATATATATATATATGTATATATATAAATTAGTATAAACACTTATCTAATTTTATCAACAGTTTGTTTCTCCTTCAGTAGGTTCATCAGGAAGCTTCCTGATAAATCTACTTACGGAGAAACAAATCGTTGAAGACAAAAATTAGATAAGTGTTTTTACTAATTTATTTTTGCTTTGTTCTTTAAGAACATTGAGCACTCTATTTGTAGAATACACTAACATAATTAAATCTAAATTTTTTTTTTTCAGAATAAAATTATATATTATTATTAGATTAGTCTTAAATAAATAATATATTTTTTTATCAGAATTAAATTATGTTTTTATGATCTTTGCTTCAAGAAAAAACAAAAATAAACTTTTAATTTTATTTTGGGTTTCCATTGGTAAATATTTACTATCGGAAAAATCTATTAAGTTTTTATTTTTACTAAATATACATATATATATATATATATATATATATATATATATATATATATATATATATATATATATATATATATATATATATATATATATATATATATATATATATATATATATATATATATATATATATATATATATATATATATATATATATATATATATATATATATCAATTGTTGTTTTTTGTTTTTATTTTTAATGCTCAGAGATTAATCAATGTAGCCCAAGTCCATGCAAAAATGGTGGAACATGTGCTGAGAGAAATGGGAAATTTGAATGCACTTGTACAATAGGATTTAAAGGAGTCACTTGCGAAGGTTTTCAATTTTTTTTTTATGTGTTAGAATAGCTCAAATTAATCAAATGATATATTAGTAGTAACGTTTAATAGCAATAACAATAAAAGTGTAACTAACTTTATTTTGTCTTTTTTTTTTCAAGTATGTTCATATTTTAAAATATGAAATTAATTATTCTATCGTTTAGCGCGTAGTAGTTGTTCATCAAATCCATGTTTAAATGGTGGCACTTGCAATGAAGAAAACTTTGGCTATTCATGCTCTTGTAGAAGCGGATACAAAGGACAAAACTGTCAAGGTATAACCATTTAAACTACACAAAATAAAAATAGAATTAAAAAATTTTTAAAATAGTTTATGGATATATTTAGATCATGTATGCCATCCATTGCCATGTGCAAATGGAGGTACTTGTTATGTTAAAAATGGAAATGCGTTTTGTGCATGTGCAGATGGTTTTCTTGGAGAAAAGTGTCAATGTATGTGCAAATTAAAATTTCATTTTTTTATATTGAAAATCATTTGTGATTGTGACAATAATAATGATTAATACATTTTTTTAATTATTTTTTAATGTTTAAATTATGTAATAATTTTTTTAGCTGCAAGCCCATGTGTTGCACAACCTTGTCTAAATGGAGGAACATGTTATGAGTATTTTAATGAAAATGTTTATCAAATACCTGTTTTTATTAGCACAAACAACGTCATGTATCATTGTCATTGTCCTGATGGGTTTTCTGGAAAAAACTGTGAAGGTAATTTGTAGTTGTGTAGGAACAAGCCTATGAATCATTAGTGTGTTTTTGTTTAAATTACATTTATTTCCTTTTTTTTTCTTTCTACAAGTTCATTAAAAACACACATTTTTTATGGGTTCTCGATAAAAATTCTTAAAAATTATAAATTGACATTACTTTTTAAAATCTTTAAGCTACACATTAAACTGAAATATATCTATAGAGAGCTTTTATTTCATTATTAGTATCAATATTAAATTTCTTCTATCAGTCTATTATTTCTGATTTCTCTAATTCGTGGATAAGTTGACTTGGCTAGGTGTTTTGCAAGATTGACTTCTTGTTGACTCCTTGAGGCAGCCATATATCCTAATATGAAGTTGTTACAGATTTTTTTCTTGCTAGTTTTTTGCATAGACCATTCTTTTTAGAATACTCAAAAAATCTTCACTAGCGTAACATACTGTGATATTTAGCAAGTTATCCTCTTTAGGCACATACTTTATAGAATTCTTTTCAAAGAATGACATCACTGTTTAGGCACAATTTTGGTTAGCTCAAAGACTAGTGGGAACAAAGTTTGGTTTTGACACTCCTTGATCAGAATTGCACAACAAGACAATCTTGATTGAAATTTTCAGTTTTTTTAATATTTTAACCAGACAGGCGTTTGTTCAACCTTGACAGACAGGAGTTTATTCAACTTTGCTTATGTAAAAAGTATTATTGTCATTAATTGCACTATGAGTTTAAGTTAATTAAGACTCATCATCAGTTATGTACGATATGCAGATTCTCATACAGGCGATTATCTTTAACAAATTCTTTCTTGCTGCTCATTATTTCACATTAGTATCTTTTTTATTTAATGTTTGATTTAACAACTGATGTTTGTCTTTTTGTTAACAAGTAATTATTTAGGGCCATTGTGAAACTCTATAACTGTAATCATACATGATTTTGAGGTGCCTAATATTTTTTTCATTATTTTTTCTATCGATACAACTACTTCCTTTAACTCTTATAATAAGAGCCATTTCCAGCTGGATCATGTCAGAGATGGTTTGTCTAGATATATTATCTACTTTAAACTTTTTTAAGACCAATGTGGTGGTAAAAAGCTTTCTTGTTTTGATGTCATTTGTATATATATATTGCACTTTTTTATAAAACACGTGTATAAATGTAGCATTAGACGCACACAGATGATGTCATAAAAAAAAGGAAGTTGCAGGGGCTTTAGTACATACATCAACTATCAAATAGCTTGATATATATGTATTGATGTGTATATGTTAGTTGCCCCCTTGAACACTCTCGTAAATGGTATATTATATTAGCATGTCCTAAAAAATAAAATTTTTGAAAAGTGTATACTGCAACCACCTTAATGTGTTCTATATGATGAAAAAAACACTGGATTTAAAAGTTTTTTGAATAAAAAATATTTTTAGGGGTTCCTCAAGACATTTAACGAGTTCCTAATATTATCAAAAATTTCTTCAAGTGTTCTATGTTGGGTCTAAAACGAAGTGAAATTATATGAAAATTATATAAAAAGGATAATTATAATATAAAAAAGTGTGAGTAATAAAATATATTTAAGAACAAGACTAGAATAAGAACTAGTTATTTTTAAACCAAATAGAAAATAAGTTTACCAATTAAAATTAAATTAAATAGAAAAAATTAAAAATAGTTTTTATATAATCAAAAAATTAAATAATTTTTATTTAGTTATTTTATACATTTGTTTCAATCAAAATGTTCCATGTTAAATGTTATATAAAGACTGGTTTATTACTGTTAATGAATTTCATTATTTATGCTCTAGTCACTGAAACCTACAACACTAACGTCTATGGCAAATTATCTTAAACAAACATTGCCATTAACGAGTTAAACTCTTTGCAAAATCGATTATCTCTTATTCCATTCTATGTTTTGGATAGAAATAGGTTAAAAAAAAAAAAATTAATTTTTTATAAACTGAAAGTATTTTTATTACATTCTTTTAATCAGTACTATAAAACCCCAAAAAAGTTCCTTTTTTTATTTAAGATTTATACTTTTTTTTTTGTTTATTTACTTTACTTTGTTTTAATTTTTACTTATTTGCTTGTGCTTTATTTTTTTCTATTTTATTTTTTTTTAATTTTGTTTATAATGTGTTCATTCTCCTCGTTTTAGTAATGCTATATGAGAGTGCCCATATGAGAGTGGACCATCTAGATTTATCTTAATGTATTTTTAGTGAACTTCCAGTGAATATACTGTTGTTGTTGTTGTTGTTGTTGTTGTTGATGTTGTTGTTGTTGCTAAGAATTAATAGCCTACATAGTCAGCCATAATTCCTTTTAAATAAATATATATTAATTAAAAAATTATTTTAAAATGTATAATTGATATTTTGCTTGAGTTCTCAGTACAATTTTCATCACTTAATTCATTAAAACACTTTTAAAATTCTGCTATGTGAATAAATATTTTTATCTTTCTGTTTTTTTCCTTTTAAAGATGATGAATGCAGATTTTGTGATCCGCATGCAATCTGTGAAAAAGGCAAATGCATTTGCAAAGATGGATATCAAGGTGATGGAAAAGTTTGTGTCAGAAGTAAGATTTTAATGTTTTGATTGGTTAGCAAAATGTGTTTTTAAAAAAGTTGAATAAGGTTATTGAAAAAGTCTATTTAAATAATGATTTTTTTCTCATAAATTATGAAGCAGCAATTGATTTCCTTTAATTTTCTTTAAGAAAGTTTGTGTCACCCTAACAACCCTTGTCTAAATGGTGGCACCTGTAAAGACTACCTTGGTTCATATGACTGTATATGTCCACTTGGATGGACTGGAGAACATTGTCAAGGTACTTAACACTCAATATTTGAAAATAAAAAATTATGATTAAAAATGTTTCAAATTTTATAATTTTAATTTTAATTGTTTACGTTTACTTCACAAAAAAATCTAAAAATTTTTACACAGTGTTTAACTGCTTTTAACCCTTACCAACTGCCATTTTTATCTTCAAATATAGATTTTTTTATATCAAGTTTAAAATAATTATTTGATTTAAACATAAATAAAAAAAGTTAAAAAAAATTCATGTTTTAGGGTAAATCTAGTATGATCTGTAAACAGAATTTGTACCATATTTGAATTTGTTCCAATATGGAACTTCTGGCAGATTTTATTCTTATTTTAATTTTTTTTTAACATACATGATTTTTTTTATTAATATTTTTTATTAATATTATCAAAATTTTTGAAATAATTAAGTATCACTATCAGTTGAAATATTTAAAGTTTGAATATTTCATTCTCGAAACCACTTTGAATTTTAAATGAATAAGTTTATAAATTAAGTTACTGAGTAATAGGCCACTGCCTACTAGGTGTTGTTTTTTTTTAAATCATAAAGAGTCACCCTGGCATTTGTTTATTGCAATGTTAATAACACAAAACAATAAAATTTACTTTTTTTAAAGTGGTTTTCACTTCGGGAAATTGGATTTAATAATTACACTTTTTAGCCATTTTGATATGTTTTATAGCCTATTTTTTAGTGCCCTACTTCTGGTGCCCGGGTGCAATAATAATTTTAGGGGCCCACATAAATATAAATATAATTTTATACTAACAGGCTTCTTGAATATTTGCAGTTAGTTGAAAAAAAAAGGTTTCAAAGATAAAAAACAGAAAAACTATCGAAAACTAAGATTAAACCAAATTTTTAATAATTACAATAATATTATGCGTATTTTTAGTCATTTTAAATAGTTGTGAAATTAATTACAAAAAAAAAGTTTTAATAGGAAGTTCATTAGCATTTAAGGGCCTTTAAATAGTGAAGCCTGTGTCCATTTTACCAACTGCCCCCCTCCCTAGAAAACCGGCCCTGGAAGTCTATGTAATTAGGAATTTAACATCAATAGAACTATACTTAGATTATTGACTACAGTAAATTTTCATTCAGCAGTTAAAGAAAAAAGCAAATAAACAAAAAGTATAACTAACATACTAGAAATTCATTTTATAAAATAGTCACACTTTTTTACGTTTCTTTTATTCTCTTCTCGACTTTGGGTTTCAGTCAAAATGAATTTGTGTCTTTTTTCGTAACCATAAATCTGTTTAGATGCCTCTGAGGTTAATTTGACTGCTCACTCCACAGATTAAAAATTGTTAGGCATATCTATTACACAAAGTTTTAGGTTTGATTTAATTGCCTCTCTCAGATTTTCTGGCGTTATGCAAAGAATTGTTGGGGGCTCAACCTGAATATCATCAACAGAAACAAGATAATCCCAAGACTCAGCATCAATCCCAAGACTCAGCATCAAAATTTATTTTCATTATGGATATCAGCTTAAGATTTGGTTTAAAAGTTATGTCTTCTTTCAATGCTCTTATTTTAAGGATTTAGTTGAGGGCTTGATTTCTTATATTCAGATTTTTATCCAGCAGCACGCAGTACAGGAAGTTTTCTTGCAAACAAAAATATAAATTTCTGTGTAAGTTCCTAAAAACAATGCTCTGAATCCAGCTGTCTTGAAGCTTGACTAATTGAATGGTTTTGTACAGAAATTGAAAAGTATCTTTGTATTTTCCGGAGTGCTTAATAGCAAACCACATTACACAATAAACTTGAACAATATATTTAGTTATTACTAATAACTCAGGAGATGGTTTATCAGTCCTAACATAAACCATCATTATTCTTAAGGCTAGAGTTAGCCATCTCGCATGAAAAATTGTTACGGTTTTTTTGCAAGAAATTTTCCCACACAGAAAGAAAGAGATACCCACACAGTACTCATAAAGCTTTCGCTGGTCCATACTAAGATCGCTTATAACCTCACTGCTAACAAATAATTCTATTTCTAAATATATGGGAGCAAACTCAACCAATAGCTGTTCATGAAGAGTTTGATGAGATGCAACATCTCCAATAGGCCCCTTATAAGACTTAGGACCATTTGTGCTTCCATCTAATTCACATATAATGTGTCGCAGTGGAAGTTCAACTTGATGAAGCAAACATCCTAAAAGGTGCAAACTTCTTTTAAGAATTTTTTCGAGTTTTATAACCAAACCGTTATCTGCACCTGTATTAGAAGTTGTGTTATCTACAATATCAGAGATTAAGCTCTGAACACTATTATATTCTGTTAAAACATTTGCAGCAGCGTTTGCCATGGTAGCGCCACTTCCATTAGGTATAACTACATGAGTCAAATAATTTTGTGCTGTTAGCCCATATTCTGCTGTAAATGTAAGATGATGTTCTTCTTTGGTTGAAGCAACAAT